>NC_053496.1:157990747-158290747 GCF_905171775.1 Rana temporaria | reverse complement strand
TAGGACTGCAAGCATACACAGGGTGCCGTGAAGAAGCCTTGCAACTTACGCATGTGTTTGCAAATGTGTGCTAACTAAACCCAGGTTTTTAACGCAAACTGTTGGACAGGTTAATTCGACTGGTCAGCAGACTGGTTGGTGAGTTGAGCTATGAAATTTTATTTTCTTGTCTTTTATTGTTGAAGGAAAGCCATAGGAAGTCCCATTTGCAATTTGCGAGAAGCCATGTGGAGGACACAGCAAACATGTGGAAGAAGGTGGTCTTGTCAGATGAGACCAAAATTGAACTTTTTGGCCTAGAATCAAAATGCTATGTGTGGCGGAAAACTAACACTGCACATCACCCTGAACACACCAACCCTGCCATGAAACACATTGGTGGAAGCATCATGTTGTGGGAATAATTTTCTTCAGCAGGGACAGGGAAGCTGGTCAGAGTTGATGGGAAGATGAATGGAGCCAAATACAGGGCAATCTTAGAAGAAAACCTGTTAGAGTCTGCAAAAGACATGAGACTGCGGCGGAGGTTCACCTTCCAGCAGGACAACGACCCTAAACATACAGCCAGAGCTACAATGGAATGGAAAGGTTTAGGTAAAAGCATATTCATGTGTTTGAATGGCCCAGTCAAAGTCCAGACCTAAATTTAATTGAGAGTCTGTGGCAAGACTTGAAAATTGCTGTTCACAGACACTCTCCATCCAATCTGACAGAGCTTAAGCATAGAAGAAGAAGATAAAATTGCGCCAACCAAGTGATAAACAATAAAGTCCTTTGTGTATCCACAAATAAATAATCAAAAATAAAGAAACGAGGAAAAAATCGCACCAATTTAAGTGCAAATAAGTCCTTAATACATGCACATATGCAATATTATAGTCTAAAAACGGTGAAATCCAGGACAAACAACACCCAGTGTGAAGATGATAATATAAACGTGATCCGCCACCACATGGACTAAGGCTTACCAAAAGGTAACCAAATAACAGCGTTATTTTAGGTCACAACAGGATACTCCAGAGTATGGGGACACAGCTTGAGATGAACCAGGAATGTAAACAGATCACAACTCATAGGGGATCCTCGGCGGGATACAGCAAGATCTATTGTGAAGTACTCCTCCTCGTATCGTCTCATACAGCCCAGTCGATATTAAACATGCAGGGAAGGAGACCGCACATAGGGTAGTAGGTACCAACAATTTTATTTAAAAATATAAAAAACTACTTACAAACGAAGAGCAAAAACGAGCATATAAAACAGATGCCGGCCGGCATGTAGCAGGAGCCCTTCCTGAACGCAGTGACGTCACTGCACGCCGTTCCCATTGAAAACGTCAATCTATGACGAAACACGTCTGGGACGGCGTGCAGTGACGTCACCACGTTCAGGAAGGGCTCCTGCTACATGTTTCGTCATAGATTGACGTTTTCAATGGGAATTCCCATTGAAAACGTCAATCTATGACAAAAGGCGTCTGGGACGGCGTGTAGTGACGTCACCGCGTTCAGGAAGGGCTCCTGCTACATGCCGGCCGGCATCTGTTTTATATGCTCATTTTTGCTCTTCGTTTGTAAGTAGTTTTTTATATTTTTAAATAAAATTGTTGGTACCTACTACCCTATGTGCGGTCTCCTTCCCTGCATGTTTAATATCGACTGGGCTGTATGAGACGATACGAGGAGGAGTACTTCACAATAGATCTTGCTGTATCCCGCCGAGGATCCCCTATGAGTTTTGGTCTGTTTACATTCCTGGTTCATCTCAAGCTGTGTCCCCATACTCTGGAGTATCCTGTTGTGACCTAAAATAACGCTGTTATTTGGTTACCTTTTGGTAAGCCTTAGTCCATGTGGTGGCGGATCACGTTTATATTATCATCTTCACACTGGGTGTTGTTTGTCCTGGATTTCACCGTTTTTGGACTATAATATTGCATATGTGCATGTATTAAGGACTTATTTGCACTTAAATCGGTGAGATTTTTTCCCCTATTTTCTTTATTTTTTATTATTTATTTGTGGATACACAAAGGACTTTATTGTTTATCACTTGGTTGGTGCAATTTTCTCTTCTTCTTCAACATTTTGTGTTAGGTCACGCTATTGCTGCCTCCGTATTTATTCACTTATTTGGTTAATTTTTTGATTAGCGCAATTTTTTATTTTTCAATTTCATCTTAAGCATAGAAGAATGGGCAAAAATGTCACATGTGCAAAGCTGGTAGAGACATAGTAATTGCAGCGAAAGGTGGTTCTATTAATTTGACTCAGGGGGGCTGGATACAAATGCACGCCACACTTTTCAGATATTTATTCGCAAAATTGGTTGTAACATGACAAAATGTGGAACATTTCAAGGGGTAAGATTACTTTTCAAGGCACTTTAAGTCTCTGTAGGTCTCTGGCTAGGTTAGTAACTCAGAAATCGAAACCAGGAACTCAGAACAAGGATCTCAAAACTCAGAGCTTGGAATCCAGATTTTGGAAGTAGGAACTTGGATCTCAGAACTCAGATCTCTGCATTTACAATTCAGAACTTGGATCTCAGGCCTTGGATCTTTGCATTTTGAATTTGGATCCTGGAATTTGGAACTCCGAATTTGGAATTAGGACCTCGGAACTAAGAACCCAGGTCTCAGAAATTGGAACTTGGATCTTGGAATTGGGAACTTAGAACTCAGATCTTGAAATTTGTAACGTGGAAGTCCAAACAGGGAACTTAAAACTCAGATGTCTGAATTCAGGATTTTGAACTCAGATCTTGTAACTCAGATTTCAAAACTGGAAACATGGGGCCAAATCCTCAAAAGAGATACGCAGGCGGAACTGCTGTTCAGCCTGCGTATCCCTGTGCCTATCTTTGGAACTGATCCTCAGAAGCACTTTTCCAAAGATAGGCAGAAGATCTGACATCTGTAAGACACTTACACTGTCAGATCTTAGGATGCAGTACCGCATCCGCCGCTGGGGGCATTTCCCCATGAAATGCCGCTTTGCATATGCAAATGAGGACTTACGGAGATCCACAAAGCTTTTCAGCTTTGTTTTTTCTGCGTAAGTTTACGTTTGCATACGTAAAATTAGGGCTGCTTTTACAAGGTGTAAACTGTTTACACCTTGTAAAAACAGACCTTTTTTTCGATCGCCGCGATTTTTTTTAAATTTTGATTTTTTTTTTTCGGCGCGTAAATTTTTTTTTACCCGACACAACTTTATTGTCCCGTCGCAATCCACAAAGCCCGGCGTAACGTAATTTTGCGCGCTGCCCGTCGGGAAAATGACGTCACGAGCATGCGCAGTACGGCCGGCGCGAGAGCGCGCCTCATTTAAATTGTAATCGCCCCCTGGAGAAGAGGACCGCCTTACGCCAGGAGAATTTAAGTTACACGGCCTGAAATTTCTAGGTAAGTGCTTTGTGGATCAGGCACTTAGGTAGAAATTTTAAGGCAGTGTAACTTAAATGGGAAAAGATAAGTTAGGCAGGATCTTTGAGGATTTGGCCCATGGATCTTAGGATTCAGAACTCAGATCTTGGAATTTAGGACACAGATCTTGGAATTTTTAATGCAGAACTCAGAATTCAAGTTGTAAAACTGAGCTTGGATGTCAGAACTTATATCTCGGAAATTTGGAATTCAGAACTTGGATCTCGAATATCTGAATTTGGAACTTTAATCTTGGAATTTGGAACTCAGTTTTTGGAACTCAGAACTTAGATTTAAATAATCTTAATAGAGCTTAGATCTAAATAATCTTAATAGAGCTTAGATCTAAATGATCTTAATAGAGCTTAGATCTAAATAATCTTAATAGAGCTTAGATCTAAATAATCTTAATAAAGCTGAGCTTGGAAACTTGGAACTTGGATTTTGGTTCTCTCAAACTGGATCTGAGAATTTGGAATACAGAAGTTGGATCTTGGAACTCAGATAGTAATACTCGTAACTTGAAATAGTGAACTCTGATCTAAGTATTAAATTAGTCCACATTGATTTTTACTTATGTTCAAAGCTGATAGCCCTGCATCAACACATACCAAGTTTACTATGCAGCAGAATCACTCACACTAATGAAGTTGCTCTCTTGAGTGGAAGGAGGGTAACCCCATAGCAAAAAATTAACTGGAGAACTGTAACCAGTGACAGGATTGCCCATCTGATATCATCCCTACTGCAAAATACCAACAAAGCAAAGTATTGCAGCTGCAGCATGTGTACACCTGTCTGTTGCATTTGCAGCTTATGGGGGAAAAGTTGGGGGGCTGGCAAAAATGCCATCGGCCATGTGTTTTTATTGCCCCCAAACTGCAAGTGTAAAGAAACCCAAAGTATGGTCAAAATAAAAAACACCAATTTCACTCTAGGTGGTATATGAAACCTTACTTAATTCATAAATTTAACCCCAACACTCCACCTTCATGTTCAAACCTCACTGGGAACTCTTCTCCACATTTGGTGGGATTGCCCCCATATACAAACATTTTGGAAGGAAGTACACCGCATCATTTCACTCATCACTACTTTTACTCCAGATTTTACTGCTGCACAATATCTATTATATCACACTTCATTATCTCACTCTATTTATAAAAATTTGATTGTAATACATCTAATTAATGCAGCTAAACTCTGTATTGGAAAGACGTCTCTCCCCCTTGCATTTCAGAATGGTTTCAAAGGATTAAAAGAATTGCTGAAGTGAAAACCCTGATTCAACAAGCAAGGGACTCCCTAAAAAAATTCCATGAAAAATGGGCATGTTGGTTCCATTTTACCAATTCTGTTGAGTTTCAAACACAGACACAACATTCTGCAATAACTTGACTTAGGAAAAATACTTTAATACTCTCATATACTTGATCTATTGAGATGTACTCCCCATCATACCCATTTATTTCCTTGTCCCTCTTCCCTCCTTCTCCATTATTTAATGTTTAAAATTTATTTCAGAAATTTTGGATACCGTTCTTTTCTTTTTAAAACTTACAATTTGATTTATATTTCCATTACCTTTTTGAATTCTATACTCTTATTTTTATTACAATTCATATTATCTATATATATAAAACTCAATGTGTGTATGTATGTATGTATGTATGTTCCAGCATCACGTCCAAACGGCTAAAGATATTAACATGAAACTTGGCACACATGTTACTTATATGTCAGCAACAAACATAGGATAGGTGGTTTAACCCTTACCCACCCCCATTTGCCATAGTCGGGGTTTTCCTTTAAAGTCCCATTCAACTCTATGGGAAATACATGTTACTTCATAACTTCCAAACGGCTGTAGATATTTCGATAACACTTGGTCACATGTTACTTATATGTCCACTTAAACTATAGGATAGTTAATTTATCCCTTAACTACCCCCATTTGTGAGGGTCTGGGTTTTTGTTTAAAGTCCCATGCAAATCAATGGGAAATGTATGTTCCCACATAACTTCTATACGCCTGGAGATATTTCAATAATACCTGGTACACATATTACTTATATGCCAAATAAAAATATATGACAGTTAAATTAACCCTTACCTACACCCTTATATAAAAGATGGGTATATTTATATTACTATGATTTTCCTCCCCAAAAGGTTAAGATAGGAAGACCGGGCAACGCCGGGTATTCAGCTAGTATATACAATAATATCAAACATTCAACAACTGTTATCTTAATGTGTTAATATGTAATATGTAATTGCATATTTGTTGCGATATTTATTCTGAAATATCAATAAAAACTTTGAAAAAAAAAAAACACCAATTTCAGCACAAGGGATTTAACTTTGCCTGCCCTTTCCGCCTAGCTCCTCCATTTATAAAAGCCTGTACAAAAGTTTCTACGAATGAGAAAGATGCATGAATGGAGGGGGTGGACCCAACCATGGTTTTTCCTGCACAGAAGCTGTAGTACAGCTTCTATGAATGAAGGAGCTGGGCAGAAAAGAGGGGCATCATTGGGAATTCTTAAGGAGAGCCTGTAACAGCCCCCTTAGCTCTTTTAAACCCTCACTGCACCAGAAGTTTGAGATGGCAAGAGTGGAGGGGGCGAATCACTGGAGGAATATTTCACCTAATAGAAGAGGCATCAGCCCAAGGGACACATCCTAATGGCTGTTATGTCCTACATGCTAATGATTTGGGGGGGTGTAAATATTTTGTTTGTTTTTTACCGCATTTAGGTTTTAATGCTGACAATAAAGCTGGCCATATAGATTTTTGAATGATCAAGCGTACGAATATTGGTAAAAACAGTTTGGATGTACTGTTATCTGTACTTTCAATTTTTTTTTTTTGCTTTTAACATTCAATTTTGGACTTAATAGACTTTACCAAATGAAATCTACATACACTGTTAATAAATCAATGTGAAAAAAATTCTGTTCTGCTACATTTACCTTTCTCATCTCAGAATCAGAAATGAACATCCTGAAAATGAAAAACATCCATACATTTTTACTAGTATATGGCCAGCTTAAAGTGTAAGTAAACCCCTCGTTTTCAGCCAAGGAAGCTGCCATCTTTGCCTCTTTTTAATCTACAACTGCCATGCTCTTGCACATGTGATCAGTTAGGACACCAGCAATTGGATGGTTTGACAGTTTGGTTGAGAGCACAACATGGGAGTGTTACATTTCTGTCACGTGCCGGAAATGAAACTGTTTTTGGATGGGTTTACTTTTGCTTTAAGGGGCTGCTCAAGTGAGAGAAGGTGAGCTCCATTGGGCATTGGAAAGTGTTGGCATTTTCTAAAGGCTGTATAGCAGGTGAGGCACTAGGATTGGCCATAGAAAATTTGATTTTACAGGCAGGTTATTTTTTTTCTTGCTTGGAGTACCTTTATATAGCGTCATAGAATTGTTAGGTTGTCGATATTTTTGTCATTTTGTTTTTCTTTGTTGGTTTCACCTAGTATATCAATATAGAAGGATAAAAGGCTCTCTAGCCAATTTTCTGCCTGACTTCATTAGAGGAAGTCATACCATTCTGATCCCTTACCCGAACTGACATCTCCACTTGATTGCACTGTGTGCAGATATTTTCACGATTTACTATTTGGTCTGTTGCCAATAGAGAAACCGCACATTCCAGCAATAACAAAGAGGGAAAGAAAATGTATGAAATGAATTCCTTAATTTGCGTTCCATCAGATTATGGTACATGGAACAATCAGCAGAGTTTTCAGCTCAGGCTTGGTCATGAGTCAAAACGGAGTTTAGGCTTGGTGACAGACAGTAAGAGACATATGCACAGCCTAATCTAGTAATTGTCCTACCTGGCAACTGGGAAAGGAAAGAGACTACTTGCTGAGTGGCTGCAATTTCCATCCTGGCATTTATCTCTTGCGGTTGGCTGCTCCACTTAATAAGAGCTTGTGAAGACAAGCATTGATTTGCTGCAGATGGCATGCTATGTCACTGGCTGCTGTGTGCAAGGCACAGCAGTTTAAAGTAAACGTATGCTTCGGTTTAAACTTTTAAAAGGCCTACCAAAGAGCAGATACCCAACTATTAAAACATAAGTAAAAACTAATGTTTCTCCTGTGATAAAGTAGACTTACTTGCCTGGTTACAGTCTTCTGCAGAATGTGCACTGAGCTGCGCATGCTCACTTTACATTACCAGTGTGGTGCCTGTGTGTCAGGATGAACTAGCTCCTGCACATGAGAAGTTGTACCTTCCTACACTAGCTAAGCAAGATGGCAAAAGAGCCGACACCTGGAAGAAGCCAGGGAGAAGGCATGTATTCTGGACTTTGGTTACGCTTTACTTTCATTGCACAGAAAAGCATTTTCTGTGCCCCTCTCTGATGTTTTTAATTTTACTATAGGGGCCTGAGTTTTCCAGACACATAGGCCCAGATTCACAGAGAGAAAGGCGCACATTACGCCGCCGTAGAGCAAACACTGTACGCTACGCCAACGTCACGGGGAGAGGCAAGCATTGCTTTCAGCAAGCCAGTGCTCCCAACGCTGCGCCAGCGTGGGTTTCGAAGGCGCACGCCGGCGTAGGTGGAAGTGGGCGTGAACCCATGCAAATGAGGCGTGACCCCATGCAAATGATGGGCCGAGCGCCAGACAGGTACGTATCATGAACTGCGCATGCGCCGTGACGTGGACGCATGCACAAAACCCCCCTGCGCCTGCTCACAACCACGCCGGCACAACTGCCCAAGCTACACCGGATCACTGCGTATGCCGTGAACATAACGTACGCCCAGCCAGACACATGTCCAACGCACAATACGCCGGCTTGTGTTCCCTGGTGCAGACCTATGCATGTCTGTTACCGGGTTGCACCTCATTTATGGGGCATAACTTTACGCCAGACGTACAACTTACGCGCATCTCGCGTAGCATGCGCCGGGCACACGCACGTTCGTGAATCGGCGGATTTCCCTCATTTGCATGTTTGAATGGCTAATCAATGGGAGCAGCACCATGCGCCCAGCCCATATGTGCGCCCACCCTACGCCGACGTGTGCAAGCTACGTCGGCGGGGTGTAGCCTGTTATTAGGCTCATGTTGGTTTGTGGGTCTGCCGCACACATATGCCGGCGCACATTTGCACTTACGTCGGCGTAACGTGTTATACGTCGGCGTAAATGCTTTGTGAATCTGGGCCATAGTTAGTTTGAAAAAAGACGCAGGTCCAAAAAAAAAAAAAAAAATCCTCCATATACACAATTCTATACCCACAGTTGATCCAGAGGTAGGCAAATACCCTTAAAAGGTGTGGTCAGATTTTATTCCTGATCCCCCAGAAGGCAATTAAAATTTCCATGGATCGTTACCTATAAATGTTAATATCTAGTGTTCTGTCCATGTAAGAATACAACAAGCTACTAAGCTGGCCAGAACTAGTTCTCGAGGATGCCCATTCCACATTTTAATGAGAAGAAGCCTTTTCATATGTGGAGGATACATTTCTTTTCTTTTTCATATGTAAAGAGTGCCCCTTGTCCTTTTGTGATGACCTTAAAGTGAAAACTTTACACTAAGTTCACTATATGGACCCCTTATGTATTTGTACATGTTGATCATATCCCCCCTTAAAGGGGTTGTAAAGGTTTGTCTTTTATTTTTAAAATTGTTTCCTTTAAGCTAGTGCATTGTTGGTTCACTTACCTTTTTTTTTAATTTCCCTTCTAAATGTTATTTTTCTTTGTTTGAATTTCTCACTTCCTGTTTCTCCTCAGTAAGCTTTCCACCATTATCTGAGCGGTGGAAAGTCATGTAGAACAGCTTACTGAACAACTTACTGAGGAGGAACAGGAAGTGAGAAATTCAGACAAAGAAAACAAAGAAAAAAAACATTTAGAAGTGAAAATGAAGGAAAAGGTAAGTGAACCAAAAATGCACTAGCTTAAAGTAACCTATTTAGAAAATAAAAAACAAACCTTTACAACCCCTTTAATCTCCTTTTCTCATGAGAGAATACATTCAGTTCCTCTAATCTTTCCTCATAGCTGAGTTCCTCCATGCCTCTTATCAGTTTGGTTGCCCTTCTCTGCACTTTCTCCATTTCCCCGATATCCTTTTTGTGAACTGAAAATCAGTGAGAGTGTTACTTCTGCACTACCTTATAGATTATGTGTGGAGCTCTGAAGTGTATTATTAGAGATTTATGGTGTACTGATTCTGCATTGCTCAGATTAAGTGCTCAAAATAAACAATAAAAACTTATATCACCAATACTTGAATATATGCAATGAAATAAATAAATGCAATGAACTAAAAAAATGCAATGAACTAAAAAACAACGGACCGGATTCACAAAGAGTTACGCCGGCATATCAGTAGATACGCCGACGTAACTCGGAATCTATGCCCGTCGTAAGTTTAAGTGTATGCTCAAACTGAGATACACTTAAACCTAGCTAAGATACGACTGCCTGTGCCTGTTGTATCTTAGGGTGCAATTTTTACGCTGGCCGCTAGGTGGCGCTTGCGTTGATTTCGGTGTAGAATATGTAAATGACTAGATACGCCGATTTACAAACGTACGCTTGCCCGTCGCAGTAAAGATATGCCGTTTCCGTAAGAGATACGGCGCGTAAAGATAAACATGCCCCCTAGGTGGCGTAGCCAATGTTAAGTATGGCCGTCGTTCCCGCGTCGAAATTTGAAAATTTTACGTCGTTTGCGTAAGTCGTCCGTGAATGGGGCTGGACGTAATTTACGTTCACGTCAAAACCAATATGTCCTTGCGGCGTACTTTGGTGCAATGCACACTGGGATATGTACACGGACGGCTCATGCGCCGTTCGTAAAAAACGTCAATCACGTCGGGTCACCAATAATTTACATAAAACACGCCCCTCATCCTCATTTGAATTGGATGCACTTACGCCGGCCCCATTTACGCTACGCCACCGTAACTTAGGAGGCAAGTGCTTTGTGAATACAGCACTTGCCTCTCTGACTGATTGTTTTAGCATGGACAGTAATCCACAATATATTCTTTAATGTCTGCAAAGAACTACCGTATTTATCGGCGTATACGCGCACTTTTTTGCCCTGAGAATCAGGGCAAAATCGTGGGTGCGCGATATACGCCGATACCCGCGCTGTGTTTGAATGCCTGCGCCGACGTATTCCGAGTGCAGTACACTCGGCTACATTCGTCCAGGCTCGACTTCGCTCATGCTCACGCATAAACGTCACAGAGCGTGAGCGCGAACGAAGCCGAGCCTGGCCGAATGTAGACGAGTGTACTGCACTCGGTATACGTCGGCGGAGGCGTTCAAACTGAGCGCGGGAAGCGGCGATTCAACGGGGAGACATCGCGGGAGAAGCCGGGAGGACACCACCGAAGCCGCAGACGGACGCCGGACCCGACGAGGCTGCCGATGGACGCCGCGCAAGACACCAAAACTGTAAGTACTAAAATGTTTTTTTACAGGAATTGCGGGTCCACATTAGGGGTGCACCCTATACGCCGGAGCGTGCAATACCCCGATAAATACGGTAATTACAAGTTGTTGGCTTACCGGTCAATAATGACTCATTCCTCTGTTTAACCTAGGCTGTTGATATGCTAAGTCTGCTACTGTAGTGATGAAAGCTGTGATTGCATTCCATTGTCCATTGTGAGATGCTAATGCAACTGTTTTGTGTGAAGATGCTATTGAGGATAGATATGTGTTGTGAGTTAGCAGTCTAAAGGACAGACGTCTGACTTAAGAAATGTGTATTATGCAGGTGAGGGGAACTTGTCGGAGACGTAACGTCTGGGGGATAATTAACTCCTCTGAATGTCATTATGTAAAAGAATGTGATTGAAGTGCTGTGTGGGTGGAGTTGATTCATTGTTCACTTGGTTTCTAAAACTGTATATAAGAAAGCCAAGTTACCATTAAAAGTATTCATACATTTTGACTCAGAGAACAGAGCTTGTCTCGTTATTTCTGGGGAAATGGGATGTCTGATGTCTGCTAGATTGTGGAGTGTCAGATAAGCTGTCGTGACTGATGGAAGGGAAATCGTAAACGGTGGTGACCGTTACATTGTTGGCTGGCAGTGGGATAATTCCATCGCCAGAAGAACAGCTACAAGGACACAGGACAATGGAGTCTCAGTATGCACGGCTGAAGCGCTCCACCCTCAAGGACTTACTGGAGAGCCGGGGCAGACTGGCCAGCAACCGTAAGAAGATGGACATTATTGCAGAACTTGTCCAAATGGATGGAGCTGAAAGACCCAACATAACGGAAAGGCCCAGCGTAACAGACAGGACACCCGAAGAAGCAAGTTTTATCAATAAATTTTATTGGGTTTATCAATTTACAACACTTGAGATAGTTGCATTCAATATACAACTTGAGTAGTATAATCACCATGTACAGGCAAACATTTAACAGAAAAAGAATACGGTACTCAGCGACCTAGGCCAGTCTACCCCAATTGGGTACAAACTGTAGGACTGGGAGGTCACCAAGATGATCAGTGGTACACCTATACAGCTAAAGTAAAGACAAATAAAGGAGGGGGGGGGAAGGGATGGAGAAAACTGAAATAAAGGCTGCCGTTAGTCATTATCTATACCAAAGATTCAGTATTTTATACTGTTATTCTTCAGACTATAGGAAGATTATTAAAGTAAGGAATCTTTTAAATATTTGGAAGCTTTCGGGTGGGTTAACCACATTTTCCATTTTCTACGATAGGGGATTATAGAATCATTCTTATAGGCTAATAATAGTTCTAATTGAGCTTGGGTGTTTAATCTGGTGATAACCATTGGTAGGTTTGGGGCGTCTGCGGATTTCCATAGAGAGGCCACTGTAATTCTTGAGGCTATCAAAATATGTAAGACAATAGTCCTATACAAAGTGGGGTATTTGTCTAGATCTATACCTAATAATGCGTTAGTAGGAGTAAGCTTGGTAAGGTTGCCCGTAAGATTGGCGATAAAGGATGAGATAGAGTTCCAAAAACGTTTTAGAGTCTTGCAACTCCAAAGCGTGTGCAGGAGGTTTCCCGTTTGCTCGTTACATTTCCAACAGATGTCAGATGCTGTTGGATAAATTTTGGATAACTTGTATGGTGTTAACCACTAGCCGACCAGCCACCGTCATTATACGGCGGCAGGTCGGCTCTCCTGGGCGAGAGCCCGTAGCTATACGTCCTATCGTATAGCCGCCACTAGGGGGCGCGTGCGCGCCGCCGGAGGCGCGCGCGCGCGCTCCCCGCTCGCCCCCGACTCCCGTGCGTGTGCCCGGCGGGCGCGATCGCCGCCGGGCACACGCGATCGCTCGGTACAGAGCGGGGAACGGGAGCTGTGTGTGTAAACACACAGCTCTCGTTCCTGTCAGCAGGGGAAATGCTGATTTTCTGTTCATACAATGTATGAACAGAAAATCAGTGTTTCCCCTAGTGAGGCCACCCCCCCCCCCCCACAGTAAGAACACACCCAGGCATACTTAACCCCTTCCCCGCCCCCTAGTGTTAACCCCTTCACTGCCAGTGGCATTTTTATAGTAATCTAATGCATTTTTATAGCACTGATCGCTATAAAAATGCCAATGGTCCCAAAAATGTGTCAAAAATGTCCGAAGTGTCCGCCATAATGTCGCAATACCGAAAAAAAAATCGCTGATCGCCGCCATTACTAGTAAAAAAAATATTAATAAAAATGCCATAAAAATACCCCCTATTTTGTAAACGCTATAACTTTTGCGCAAACCAATCAATAAACGCTTATTGCGATTTTTTTTACGAAAAATATGTAGAAGAATACGTATCGGCCTAAACTGAGGAAAAAAAAAGTTTTTTTATATATTTTTGGGGGATATTTATTACAGCAAAAAGTAAAAAATATTAATTTTTTTTAAATTGTCGCTCTATTTTTGTTTATAGCGCAAAAAATAAAAACCGCAGAGGTGATCAAATACCACCAAAAGAAAGCTCTATTTGTGGGAAAAAAAGGACGCCAATTTTGTTTGGGAGCCACGTCGCACGACCGCGCAATTGTCAGTTAAAGCGGCGCAGTCCCGAATCGCAAAAAGTCCTCTGGTCTTTGGGCAGCAATATGTTCCGGGGGTTAAGTAGTTAAGTACCATCTATTAATTATTTTTTGGGCATTATCCCAGTGTTCAATGCAAGAGGATGACTTACTTATTGTTTGAAATGCTTTAATCCACTGAGTCGGGGAAAAAATTTGGTCCAGATCCTTTTCCCATTTCAGCATATTTGTGTTTTTGGTAAAGAGTTGGGAGGATAACACATCGTAGAAGAAAGATATACCTTTCTTTTTATCATTTTTCTGAGGAGAGAGGAACTCCCAAAGGTTCATAGGGATTTCGATCAAATTACTGGGAGAGAAATCTTTCAGTCGGGCACACTTACCAATCTTAGTCTCGATGATGTTCTTAACATTAGGGGGTAGGTTCTGGTATAGATTATATCCATTACTGATCCACTCGTTTACAGAGAATCTGATTCTGCAATAATTAATGACTTCTGTGGGAAGATGTAATTTAGCCTTTTTCTCTACATGTCTGGTTTTTGAGAGAATGTGTTTCCAAGCGAATAAAGTAGTTTTAATGCTTATTAGGTTGGGGATTGTTATCTTGGGGATAATGGCGCTAGCTATTGCGAGAGAAGGGAGGTCAAAATTGTGTGTGTCTAGGCGTTCAATGTTTACCCATAATTTGTCATTTGTTGGGTTAAACCAATGTTTCATCTGATCTAAGATAGAAGCAAAATAATAATTTCTAATGTCTGGGAGGCCCATTCCACCGGAATTTTTTTTAGTAGTAAGGATGGAGAAAGCAACTCTGGTTTTTTTTTTGTTCCAGATAAATTGTCTAAGTTTGCTGTCTAGTTGTTTAAAGAACTTAGCAGGAATTGGTATGGGGAGGCATCTAAAGAGATATAAAATTTTAGGTAGAGTTTGCATCTTGAAGAAGCAAGTTTTGATCGGGCTGTTAACACAAGACTGGCACACTATGGTCCTAACCCCCCACCGGAGATCATAGACCGAGTTATAGCGGCTGTGGATGCAAATTGGCTACGGCAAAGAGGTTCTGCAGCAGCAGAAGTCACAGCAGCACCAACTGAAAGGAGACAATTACATTTTGCTGCTTTTAAGAATTTCATTGAAACTGAAGGGGAGATTGATGGGTACCTTGCTGATTTTGAAAGGCAATGTGCCCTACACCAGGTGCCCACAGAGGAATGGGTTACCATTTTGTCTGGGAAATTGTCCGACCGGGCCAGTGAAGCGTTCAGGGCCATCCCAGACGAGGATATTAAGAACTATGGACTGGTAAAAGAAGCACTTTTGGCCAGGTATGCCGTCACACCAGAGGCATACCGCAGGTGGTTCCGAGAGACGAGCAAGAAGACTAGAGACACATATACCGAGTGGGCATGCCGCCTACACCGCACTGCATCCCACTGGGTCGATGGATGCCAAGCAGAATCCGGGGAAGAGGTGCTGCAGGTGTTCCCGCTGGAGCACTTCTTTGACAAACTGTCCCTGGAAGTCAGAGAGTGGGTCTGGGATCGAAAACCGTTCTCCTTGCCTGAAGCAGCTCGCCTGGCGGACGAATACACAGACGCCCGCAAACGGGATAACTCTGGGGTCAAGACAACAACTCGGGTGGATTATCGATCAACGGCACCCCCTCCGGCTATTGCCTACCAACCCCAGTCGTACCGCCCTACAGCACCACCTCCAGCAGCCACTTATCCTCAGCAGACAAGGTTCAACTCCCAGGGCTACTCACAACCCATGAAGTGTTTTGGGTGTAAACAACCAGGGCACAAAAAGTCAGACTGTTTCTTGAATCCAGCCAGCCAGGCAGTCACAGTCATGGAGACAGCCAGCAAGGGGAAACCCCCACACACCCATGCCGGCGGCCCACTGCATTGAGGAGGAAGAAGATTGGGGTGTCCTGCACAAGGCTGATCCAGTACAAGCAGCTAACCGGGACAACAGGCAACAACACAGGCAGACTGTCTGGGTCAATGGAAAGGTAGCCAATGGGCTACGTGATACTGGGGCCACCATGACCCTGCTACAGAAGAACCTCATCCCAGTGAGCCAGCACACCGGAGACACGGTAGCCGTAAGAGTGGCGGGAGGCACCGTCTTCCATCTGCCCGTTGCCCGTGTTCACCTGGAATGACACGTGTTCACCTTGGTTCAGGACACGTGAATGTGGGGTGATGAAATATTTGCCAGCGGATGTACTACTGGGGAATGATTTGGCCCCCATCTTGTTTCTGCTTACGCCCCGATGGGACCTGAGGAAGCCAACCCAGTGACTACCCGTGCCCAGGCCCATGATGCTGGAACCGGCCCGCTTGCTGCTGAGACCCAGGTAAGACTATCTTCCTCAACATGTACCATAGATCAGGCGCCCCTAGGCTGGGATACCCAGAGGCATTCGGGAGGGAAACCCGGGGGTACCCGACCTTACAGAAGTATAGGGCTAAGGCGTATACTCAGGAAAAGGGAATAGATGGGGAGCTTTATGAATGGGTGGGGCACAGACTGTATAGGATCCCTAAGCCAGTCCAAAGAAGAAAGGCCCCTTCACAGAAAAGACAGCTGGTGGTACCTAAAAAATACCAGCTGGAGATTCTGTGAATCGGGCATGATGTATCACTAGCAGGACATCTAGGGTCCCGTCACACAGCCCATAGGATTTCACAGAATTTCTTTTGGCCCAATATTAACCAGGATGTGCGACAATACTGCAAAACGTGTGACACATGCCAATGGGTAGGTAAGAGGGGGGACCACCCTAAGGCTAGACTTATGTCTATGCCTATTATTGGGGAGCCCTTTTACCGCATAGCCGTTGACATTGTGGGTCCCTTGGCCAGACCTAGTCCATCCGGGAAGAAGTATATTCTCACCATAGTGGACTATGCCACCCGTTACCCAGAGGCAGTAGCTATGTCCAACATTGAAGCAGAGACAGTAGCTGATGCCCTGGTTAAGATATTCACTAGAGTGGGGTTCCCTCAGGAGATCCTCTCTGACCAGGGAACCCAGTTTACTGTGGTGCTCACCCAGCAGTTGTGGAAGGTGTGCAATATTAAGCTCCTGCTTAGCTCACCTTACCACCCCCAGACTAATGGTCTCTGCGAGCGCTTTAACGGGACCCTCAAGCAAATGCTGAGGACCTTTTCGGATGCTTTCAGAGACTGGGAGAGATTTCTGCCTCACCTGCTATTTGCGTACAGAGAGGTACCCCAAGAATCTACTGGTTTCTCTCCGTTCAAGTTGCTTTATGGGAGAAGGGTCCGCGGACCCCTCGATCTCATTAAAGGACACTGGGAGGGAGAGACAGAACGGGAGGGGACCCCCATAGTGCCCTATGTTCTGGAACTCAGGGACCGCATTGAGCAACTGTCTCTGATGGTAAGGGAGAATCAACAGGCGGCTCAGGGGAGACAGAAGAAATGGTATGATCGGGGGGCCCGACAGCATATCTTCCAGGTTGGGCAGAAGGTCTTAGTGCTCAAGCCGGTGAAGACCGACAAGATGCAGGCATCCTGGCAAGGCCCATATAAAGTAGTAGCCCAGGTATGTGATACTACTTATGTTATTGCCAGCTGTGCAAATGAAAGAATCCAGCGGACCTTTCATGTGAACATGCTGAAGTAGTATCAGGAACGGCAGGAGGATTTTGCTGCCGTATGTGCCCCTGCTGCGGACGACTCAGAAAATTTACCCCTCCCGGATTTACTAGAGAGAGACCCCCAGACTGATCTCATTAGCCTTGTACAGCTAGGGGACCGGTTAAGTCCCACATAGAAGGAACAGGCTAAGCGGCTTCTGTGGGAGAAACAGGCAACTTTCTCCAAAAAACCGGGCTATACGACTCTGGCTGTGCATAAGGTCGAGACCCCTGGACAAGCACCCCTTCGACGGCCCCTTACCGTCATGTGTAGGCTTTAACAACGTGAAAAAAATGTGCATGCTCAGAAGCAAGTTATGAGACGGGAGTGCTCATTCTGGTAAAACTAGCGTCCGTAATGGAGATAGCACATTTGTCCTGCTGTAACAGACTGAAAAGCACGAAGACTGAAAAGCGCGAATCGTCTCTCACCAAACTTTTACTAACACGAAATCAGCAAAAGCAGCCCCAAGGGTGGCGCCATCCGAATGGTACTTCCCCTTTATAGTGCTGTCGTACGTGTTGTACGTTACCGCGCTTCGCTCGAGCATTTTTTTTTTCACGATCGTGTGTAGGCAAGGCAGGCTTGACAAGAATCACGTCGAAAAAAACGTCGTTTTTTCCAGACCATTAAAAAATGGTCGTGTGTACGCGGCATAATGGTTTTAATCGTTTTTGACTGTAATGACGAGAAAATTATGGAAAATAAATCTCAAACTATTTTCTAACAGTGTATTTGGTTTGCGTTCAGGAAATTTTCAAGTACTTTCACATACCATTAGTCAAGGAATCAAATGTACTTAAAATTTTCATACAAATGTTCGAAAATCTACTAGAGTATGGCCAGGTTAAGACGAGCACATATAGGACTCTGCTTACTGTCCAGTAGTGACAGATGGGGGAGGAAGTGACAATTTTTAACAGTTTCGGGAAATAATGAAACTTGTGTTTTACAGGAGCTCTGATTTTGGTAAGCCCCAATGCCTGAGGGGTCAAATAACTTGTACTCTCGTTTAGTTGAAAAAAAAATAATCCCCTCTAGGTTAACTACTGTATATACATGGCAAGTATTTTAGCAACCTTGAGCTAGATTCAGCATAGGTTTACGTCGGCGTATCTATAGATATGCCGCGTAAGTAGAAAGATGCGCCGTCGTATCTATGCGTGCCATTCTGGTAGCTAGATACGCCTGAATTATAGCTTCCTCCGACCGACGTAAGTGTTAGTACGCCGTCGTATCTAGGGTGCATATTTACGCTGGCCGCTAGGGGCGCTTCCGTAGATTTACGCGTAGAATATGTAAATGACTTATATACGTCGATTCACGAACGTACTTGCGCCCGCTACGCCGTTTACGTAAGGCTTACGTCTGGCATAACGTTACCCTTGCTATTTGAGGCGCAGCCAATGTTAAAGTATGGATGTCGGGAACAGCCGTCAAATTTTACGTAGTTTACGTAAGTGGTACGTGAATAGGGCTGTGCGTAGGTTACGTTCACGGTGAAAGCATTGAGTCGACGTATCTTAGGGAGTATATGCGACGTGACTCTGAGCATGCACGCGCATGCGCCGTTCGTTCATGAAAAAATTTACATGGGGTCACGGCTACTTTGTATACAACACGCCCACTACCTTACACATTTCAATTAGGCGGGCTTACGCCTGCCTATTTACCATACGCCGGCGCATCGTACGGTGCCAGATCTTGCTGAATACCGTTCTGGGCTCCCAGATTTACGCCGGCGTAGCGCATATGAGATGCGCTACGCTGGCCAAAAGGTACGCCGAGCTACGTGAATCTAGCTCTTTGTTTGCTGATGCCTACCTTTTTGTAGAAGAAACAAAAGCTGTTTGTTTCACAATGTACTTTCTATGCTGATCCTTGAAATGGAAAGGCTTGCTCTCGTTAAATCCGCCTAATCAAATCTGAAAAAAAAAAAGTAAACCGTCTTTAACGGACGCGTTTTTAACACCCTGTGTTCATGGAGCCTTAATGTGTTCTATAGTCAGAGCCTGGACTGTCAACTACTTTTTTTTTTGCCGTTTGCTGCTCCTTGTATTTGATTTGGGTCACCAAGGCCCAGGTGCATTGTTGTGTTCAAGTGGTTCATTCAATTTACCGGTGTCTCTGATAAATTAAACTTTTACAGGTAATGGAGAGTTCTCCGTCTCTTTAATTGTCTCATTCCAGAGTGGCTAATATGTTTATATCTCAACTGTGCACTTGTATACATGGGATGTTCTAGGAATTTGCACACAATCAGGACTTGTCCTGCAGGCCTGGATGGTCTAAATTAAAGACTAGCCTGCCTGGGTCCAAGGTTAATGAGGAAAATGCAAATTCTTAGCTCCAAGAAAGCCTGTAACTAAATGTTTGTACAATGTAGGTTGGAAGCTTTGTTGTCCATCACATACACAAGGCTGAACAGCGTGACAGATGAGAAAAGTTCCTTAGTGGATCCAGATGTCAGTATGGAGAGGATGACCTCATGGAATCAAGAAATGGTTCAGAATCTTCAGCTTTATAAAGGAAACCTGGTTTCCACTGTTTAAAAACGACCCTTCTTGTTTTTACAGATATTTTGAGCCATCAGATTAAATGCAGGAAGCCATCTAGAATCCTAAATTATGCTTGCACTGGTCTATAGGTGGTCACATCACTTGAAATTTTCCATAGTTACTCTTTCCATCTCTGGTCACCAATTCCTTACTATGCCTCTATTGATCTTTTTTGTGCTACTGCTTACCTTTGTAACTCTTTTTATAGTCCTCTCAGTCACACCTTCTGGACCTCTATCATGCTGTTCCCACCATGTGGAATTTTCTTGCTTTTCAAGTAATTTAATAAACCTTTGGGGCTTTTTCTGTGCTGCTGGGCTTCTTACAGACTTCCTACTCATTACTTCTGAGTAAATCTTTTTATGTTGCCCCCCCTCTAGAACTATCTTCTTTTCTGATTACCCTATTTCAACCACACCTACAGTACTCATTTGGCACCTAACACCTTCTGTAAAATTGTCTTATACCTGACATCAGATGTACACCAAGCCTCGCATAGACCTCATAAAGACAAACAATCCTGACCCAAACTCAACCCGAAGAATACATCTACAAAATCTTTAGTCACCTTATGACTCTTTGTACTTGTATAAGCCTTGGATTGCCTCCAATTCTAACTATATACCAGGCATAGTTAAAATGAATGTAAACATTTTATGTATCTCTGTATTTATGAATATAATATTAATGATCATCTTCAGTTTTTTTTTTTTTTACAATTAAAAGTCAGCAGCTACGAATACTGTAGCTGCTGACTTTAAATAAAGAGACACTTACCTGTCCAGGGATCCAGCCCTGTCTCACTCCTTCATAGCCAGGTCCACACTGTGCATGTGCGAGCCACGCTGTGCTCTGTGAATGGTCCCACAGCCTCCTGGGACATGTTAAGGTGAAGGGGGGACTTCCGATGGCGGCGATGGGATCATCTAGGATAGTGGTCTCCAAGCTGCGGTCCTTTGCATGCATTTTTCAAGCCCTTGGTGTACTATTCCTTCCAGTGAAACCAATGATAAGGCACTACTCCTTCCACTGAGACAATAATGGGGCACTATTCCTCCTACTGACACCAATAATGGGGCACTATCCCTCTTACTGACACTCAGCAATGGACCACTAATCCTTCCACTGACACTCAATGGGACACTATTCTGCTTACTGACACTAATGATGGGTCACTATTTCTCCTCTTATTGACCACTGTATACTCCGTTATGCTGGGGCATTTTCTACACCTACAGGGCACATCTTGGCACCCTAAAATCTAAAGGATAGGGAACTGGCTTTTTGTTTAGAAAGTTTGGAGACCCCTAATCTAGGAGATTCTAGTCGAAGTGGAATAAACATAATGGGCCAGATCCACAGACAGCCGCCGTAACTTAAAAATTCCCATTTAAGTTACACTGCCGGAAAATTTCTACCTAAGTGCCCGATCCACAAAGCACTTACCTAGAAATTTTCGGCTGTGTAACTTAAATCCGGCCGGCGCAAGGCGTTCCTATTCAAATGGGGCGAGTCCCATTTAAATTAGGCACGCTCCCGCGCCGGACGTACTGCGCATGCTCCCGACGTCATTTTCCCGACGTGCTTTGCGCGGTTTTACGTTACGCCGAGTTTTGTGAATCGCGCCGCGTAAAAAAAAAAGTTACGGCGGGCAAAAAAAAAAAAAACAGCGTCACGAGAAAGAAGGGTCTACTTTTACAAGGTGTAAACAGTTTACACTTTGTAAAAGCAGCCCTAATTTTACACATGCAACTTAAAACTTACGGAGTAAAAACGAAGCTGAAAAGCTTCGTGGATCTCCGTAAGTGTTAATTTGCATACCCAAAGCGGCATTTCGACTCAAAATGCCCCCAGCGGCGGATGCGGTACTGCATCCTAAGATCCGGCAGTGTAAGTCCCTTACACATGTCGGATCTTCTGCCTATCTATTGGAAACTAATTCTGTGGATCAGTTCCAAAGATAGAAACAGGGATACGCAGGCGGAACAGCAGATCCGCCTGTGTATCTCTTTTGAGGATCTGGCCCAATGTTCCTTTTTAAGGTGAAATTAGGTTTTAAATATACTTAATTTTGACCTGCTATACCCAGGAATACATTCCTCCAGCAATAGGGGAGGGAGGTGCAGGATTGGGAACCAGTCAGGTACAGTATGTTGCATGCAAAGAACCTCTGTTCTTTCACTGTCCAGTGACCAAGCTGGGGTTGGATGTGGCTTGAACTTTAAGTGGTGTCATCTACCTGTCTGTGCTGTGTAAATCTAGGAACTGTAAAATATTTTCCTTGAGAGTCCATTTAGGGACACAGGATTGTGGAATAGTCTGATGTGATTTATACTGCCACTTATGGAAATTTGGATATTAGCAAACAGAAAAACGCCAAGCCAGCACTTACATAATTCTGTGTCTAAGTGGGTCAGGTGTACATTTCACATGCCAAAAACAGACACTTTACGATTACACAGAGTTTAAGAATAATGGATTTATTAAAACACAGACTGAGACACATGACGTGCCTGAATCCATACATCTAGGTCAGGAATGGGTACAATATTTAATACATTCTGAAACATTAATTTATTTTTGTGGTGTATATACACACTGAGCTTTACCTCTACAATGAACAGTATATTGTCATGTGACATACACATTTCAAGAACAGGTGCCAGCATAACAAGGGCCCAGGGGGAGAAAAAAAACACTGTCTAGATATATACATACCTGTCTACCTATAGGTAGAGGAACTAATGCACAATGAAACAGTGAGCAGTCATTTATAGCAACCAATCAGATTCTGACATTCTCTAGGCTAGTTTGATCCAACTAACCATATATGATTGTTGATTGGGCACTGAATGATTTGGCTTTACAGATTACTCTTTGCCATACTAAATAGGTTTCATTGATTAGAGAAAGAACTTTATGGAAAATGCAATAATCAGTAATAACCAGTCAAAATGTATGTTTTCCTGCCCTGATGCTAACAAACTGAAGTCTGATTGGTTGCTATGGGTCTGTGCATTCTACACCACCTTATCAATATTTATTATTAAAGGGTCAGCCTAAAATTAATATATAAAGAAGATATTTTGTTTTGGAAGGTCCCATGTTTTCCTGCCTATCTCTCTCCATTAAACAGTAGAAGACGGTACAAAACGCATATTTTGGCTGGAGAAACCACTGCTATGGCATCCCACAGTCAGGTAATAAAATGCCACGGCTTTTGGTCATGTGATCTCCACTGAGTGGGTGATGATATTTTAAATTGGCGGATTCTCTCTTTCAGCAGAAGTCACATTACCAAATAGCAAGACATTTAGAGACATTGTCAACCTTCAAGGAATGCGGAAAAAGCATACTATCTCACCACAGTAAGCTTTCTTTCAATCTGCTGCTTAATGGATTATAGGGAGGAAGGTGGGCAAAGGAATGGAGGACCTGATTTTCATGGATGAACATTATACTGGTGAGTTTTCTCTGTTGGGTTAATCATTTATTTGATGAGTGTGGTGACTTATACTACAGCATCCAATATGTGTGTGTGACTGCGCTGGATCTGCGTTTGGGTGAATATCGAATGTAGGAGGACAGAGATAATTTGTCCTTCAAAAAGTTCAGTAGCTGATGGGTGTATGATGTTGTTGAGACTGTTTGCAGTCTCTGGCTGCCGCCTCTGTAAAAGTGACTGAGAGATGCTCTGGGAGATGATCATGAACAGGTTTAGAGGCGTGCCCATAGTCAAACCCAAGCTGACAGCACCAAAATGGCTCTCACCCAAAGATGTTTGGTTCCATACCACACTGACCACAACAATCTATACAACCCTGATGAAGGGGAGGCATTTCCCTGAAATGCTTTGGATTTTTACCTGTTAACCAAGTTCTTTAAAATAGTACCTGTGAACAAAGTTTTTTAATAAAACTCCTAAAACCCAACCTCAGTTGTGGCTTACTTCTACAACAGCCCGCCAATGAAACTGTTCTACTACAGCAGGAACAGTGAGTATCCGAAGAGAGTGGGACCCTAGAAAATAAGGTAATACTGGAAAAAAACAAATCTGAAAACTACCTCCATACATGAAATCGAAGCATTGACCCTTTAATAAAAATTGAAAGTCCATAGGTTTACATATTCCACAGGTAAAGGCGTATTTTAAGCAGTCAAAAGAATACCTGTACGTCCGGTACCCCATAGAGGCACCAAAATAAATACAATGATAAAATAAATAACATTTCAAACAGCAATAAATAATTATGTACAAAGGGAGAGGGGTGCCAAAACACACACATAAGCAAAGAAACAGATTAAAAGGTAATGCGACAATTGAATTATATGGACAAATCAAACTTATATTTATAGTAGGTCTTTAAATACAGCTCCACTTTATAAACTTATTAGACAAAGCAAGGCATGGCAATAAAGTCATCAACTTTGTATAAAGTATCCATTATCTGTTATGACTCTTGAAGTATCCAGTATATCCAATAAGTCATCTTGAGGTTTTGGCGTTATTTGGCAGAGGGTTTGTCTATAGCTAGTTAAAGTCACATTCACAATGTTTCATAAATATAAGATTTATCAGTTCCTCTATGTCAGCAAGAAGAATCTGAACTTTCCATTTGGGTACCCTGTAAGTAATCATACATGAGGAAAACATGATGGTTGTGAATGTACATGAAAATTAGAGTTGCCTGGCTGTTTTGCAGACCCTCTAACCCAGGGGTGCCCAACCTTTTGAAGAGCGAGGGCCACTTAAGCAACTTGGTAACCAGTCGTGGGCCACAATGAGCGGAGCGTGCAGATGACAGCTCAAGGCTACTCTATGGGCCCTCCGATCTGCCCAGATGGAAGGGGACGAATTCCCGTCTGTTTTTTGGATTGGAGGTAGGCAGGCGTAAATCTGTCGCTCTGTTGAGGTGAATTGATGGTCCCATTTGGTCGGGCTGATCATGTGAAAAGGGCCTAAGACTGCTTTCAACTGATGTGCTGCGGTTTACCCACACCACGGGTGCAGCGTAGTGCACCTGTGTCTATCCTGCGGGTTAGCTGAACTTTGCCATAGACTCCTTCTGTGGCAAAGCCGGCGCTGTAGAGGAAACATCAGCTTATGGGTCTCTGGTCCGCAGCCGCTTTCTTCCTCTACCACCAGCTTCATTCACAACACTGATGCTGTGGTATGGCAGATCAGCAACCTGCGATCTGTGCTTGTCAACCCGCTATTCCAGAGCAGGAGGTCGCGGGCCACATCAGAGGGCTCCGCGGGCCACATGTGGCCCCCGGGCCACTGGTTGGCCACCCCTGCTCTAACCCAATAGTTCTCAACTCCTGTCCCCAGGTCCCACTAACAGGCCAGGTTTGCAAGATAACTGAAATACATCACAGGTGACATAATTTGCTGCTCAGTGATTGCGGTATTCTAGTCTGCATCTCCCCATGGTAATACTTAAAATCTGCCCTGTTAGTGGGTGCTGAGGACAGGAGTTAAGAACCTCTACTCTAACTGTTGCCATTGTATTTAAAAATGGACCCCCCCCCACCCCTTCGCTATAAAAACAAATGCACCCACTCCAGCACTATTGTCTGATCATGCCATTAATCAGCCAACTTCATGTTAGCCCAGGCTATTATGGGGCTGTATCATCTTATTGAACTGTGTTCATAGTACTGCTGCAAAGACTGTATAACAATACCTTTAAAACATGACATGGGGGCTAGTGGGTAATCCTGGGGAGGGGGAAAAACATGGTTTCAGGGGGTCTGCCATTCAACCTCCATATTATTCTTAAGAAAGATTTACTTTGCGTGTCTATTGCAGTTCACAAAGTTGATTATTTTTCTGCCTAGCCTTACTATATTTAATTTGCAAATAAGGTGAAGTTATGCTTTAAAGAGATGGACCATTATCCAGACAATATTTTGATTGCCAAGCTTTAAAAAACAAAAACAAAAAAAAACAAGGAGTTTTTCATTGTTGATGCTTTCAGGACATGATTGGAGATAAGCTTGGTAGACATGATTGGAGAGAAGCTTGGCAGAATCTTGGTTGGCAACATCTAGTCAAATGATGCATCACCATGGCATAAAAAAGTTCCGTCTCTTGTGGACAAACAGTAAAAAGTGACAACTCAGGATGGTCCATCCTTTAAAGCTTGTTTAGTAACATGAGCCTTTAACTAATAAGGCCAGGAACAAAGTGGAAGAAGCATTAATGCACAACAAAGCAATCAGGATATAATGTTTAGATCTTCCTGCATTAAATTCCAAAATTCTGATTGGTTGCTCCAGATATCAGCAAACCTCTGCATTTTGCTCTTGTTGTGTTATTAAATAATGACCAAAGTAGTTAACTCAACAGCCAGATATTAGCTTATTCATTTTCAACAAAGTGTCCTGCAAAATACAAAGCAGTGATCTATTTGATAAAAAAAATTGATAACTGTAATTTAAAAAGGTAAAAAATTAGGATGGGTAACTGCAAATTAAATTTGAATGCAAGAATTGATTGTTTTAAGAAAGGCCCGGAGTCTTTTGTAAATGCACATAATAACTAGATACTAATATTTGTAGGCAATGTTGATCCAGAGAATATCCGATTGCCTACTATGGGATCAGGAAGGATTTGTTTTCCTCCGCTGGAGCAAATTGGATTATGCTTTATTGGGGGTTATTGCCTTCCTCTGGATCAACTGTGGGTATTGGATACTAGTGTATATGGAGGTTTTCTATTTTTTTTTTTTTTAGCTCTGTTGGTTGAAATGGATGGACTTGTGTCTTTCTTCAAATAGATTCACTGTTTAACTACGTGTCCTGTGATCCACAATTGCCGTTTCCACAGGCTTACTGCTCTTTGCTATATCCTGTGGCCTGTGTTGGCTGACTTACAGTGCCGATTTTCTGAAAAACTGTCAGCTTAGCTAGGCTAGAAGAGGGACTATGTCATAACTACACCCTCCTGTAAAAGGCAGAACTACACCTGGGGGTTTCAAAACAAAGAAACCTAAGTATAATATACACATAGGTTGGACTTGATGGACTTGTGTCTTTTTTCAACCTCACTTACTATGCAACTATGTAAGTATAACTATCTTGCCTGTGATTTACGAAGACTGTTTCAACCAAAATTCCCTTTTTACTTTAGAATGGAATTTACATTTCAGTAACTGTTGCCCTTTGTTCCCTTGGTATAGAGATCCTGCTAGGTCACTAGAGCTTTAAAAGTTGAATTTCTCTGCAAGAGAAGACAGTGTATAATCACATTTTGGTGGCCCGTTTCTCCTACTTCTGTGTACCAGCACTGCGGCCTTGGAAAGCTTATTTGGCATTCAACAAATCCATGAGTATTGGATGCCTTTGTCCAATACCATGAGCTTATTTTTTCCTCTGACCTTCTGAGTCACTATAGGACTCAGGAGAAATGTAAAGTGTCAGAGAAAGGAACCAGCATGGCACAAGACACAGGCATACAACACCCCAAAAGTTTTTGAATACTGACGCCATTCACGTTTGCTCCATGCTCTGGAAGGATCCCGACATTATTGTATGTAGAAGAAAGGAGGGGGGGGGGGGGAAACACATTATTGACCTGTATCCTAGCTTTGGTTTTGCATATAGCACGTGGACCCATTTGGGAATGACAGGGTGATTAAATGTAGACCCAAATGTATCTAGCATGTTTTAAAAACAACCCCATTCAACACTGACAAATTGCCCAGTACAAGTAGAGCTCTGTTGCTCAGGTTATATACTGGGATTTGTACATTTAGATTAGACCTTCACCTTAAAAAAATAATAATTTTACCCTTCTTTTCTCCATTCTTCTCTCATATTTGGCCATTATTATTATAAGGCAAGAATGACTGAAGCCCCGGAGCACATCTGCACATGCACAGTGCAGGTATGGAAGTCCCAAACTTCAGCACGTCGGTGCATGCGCAGAATCCCCCTGCACCTGCGCAGATGTACTGCAGGGCTCTACTGGCACCCGAAAACTAGGCAGAGCCCTTTGCCACATCTGCACAGGCACCAGACCAACAAAGATGGAGAAGATGGTGGAGGAGTGGGACCAAATGTAAGGGGGACTAAAGATCCTCTTTAGCTGCCACTGCCCCCCCCAGTATTAAAGAGGAGATGGAGACTCAGTTCCTTGCACAGATAGAAACGGCTGCAATGGCTGGTACACTAGAAATAATTAGCCATCCTAACTATTTTTAAACTGACTGGAGTAAAGCACTGTTGGAAAAGTAAAAGCAGAGGACATTTCTAACTCTGTAAGAACATCCTATGTACTGTATGTTAAAGGTGTTAAGGGTATTTGCATGAACCCCCATCTGGTTAAAATGTATATTCATGTTATACCTGAGTTAATCTCATACCTAATACTTTTGCTAGAATCTATACATCTTCTGTCAATAGTGATATAGGGAAATACAAATCAGGGAGGTGAGGGCCCTTACCCCTTTAAAGCAGTACCATAACTGTGGGCTTGTACATAGAATCCAATCAAAGTCTGCTTTCATGTTCACTGAGCATTAGTGTTTGTGTGCCAACAAGCAAATAACAGATATATCAGATAATTGGCTGGATCAGAGCCAATGTATCCTTACATGCGAGTGCTACAGGCTGAACATTAAAAGCAGTTGGCATCACTAAATGCTTCCAACCCTTCGAAGTAGCACAGCATAGACATAGAGGGACTAAAGAATTCTTTGGAGTTTTGAATAACTTTTTTAACTGTATTTTTAAGCAGATCTGCTGCTACACAAAAGATGACCTAGATGGTCTTCTTTCTTCCCAATAATTCCCTTTAAATATTGTGAATGTCAGTGCAGAAGTCGTTTTCTACAAAACCGATAAAATTTCATGGATTTTTGTTTGGTCCTTTAAATCTGGCTGTCTGAGTTTTGCAGCAAAAGGAGCATAAAAAATACATTATTCAAGTATGTACAATAAGGCACCCATTATACACACATATATGTACAAAGATAAAGGCACTTAGAGACAGCTACAAAAATATTATTTGCGATGGATATGTCAACAGCTTCATATATAAGGCTATTTTTCCTTGTTATATAAGTGGCACTCTGCACCTTCTTTAAAATCAGATTACTGGGTACAACTGTTTATTCTATGTAGATACTTATCATCATTTAAAAGTGGTTTAAATGGACCGCTACATTTGTCTGAACATAACAGTGCATGGTAATACATGTGTATCTAGATTATTATGAATTTCAATGATACATATCTAGTACTTTCTTATTAAAAATATATTTTAATTGTTTCTTTTGGAATGTTGCTAATGGGACTGACTCTGGTTTGGCCTTAGAAAATTGAAAAAATAAACACGTTGTGTCATCTTCTATGAAAAAAGTGGTTGTTCACCTCTTTATAAAGCTCTTTTTAAGCATAAATACTCTAAAAAATTGTGCACAGCCAAAAAAAAGTTCATCCCACTGGCAGTGAGAAATGTTTGTTTGGTAAGTCATAGGAGTTGCTTCCAATTTGGTAACCTTGTTTTGTTCTTCTTGTCTCTTAACATCATTATTGCAAAAAAGATTCTGGAATGAAGACTTCTGGTAAACTTTCTCTCTATTACTGTTAATCTGGTTTAGATGTTTCTTCCAGGTTTTAATCCATTGTCAAGAAGTTAAAGGGCAAGGTCCAGAATTCACCAGAAATATTCTTGCATTCATTTTTGAAGTGTATTTGCTCTTTTTAGAAGTGTTTAAATAAGAATTTCCTACATTATAATTCTCCTCTGTCTCCACCACATCAGTAGCCCCGAAATTCCACTCGGAAGGACACTACCGCAGGTACCTTCCTTTTTAGCCTGTTGAAGTCCTTTGCTGACCGCCAGAGCCAGATCTGCAGCTCTTTCAGCAGCCAGAAGTCCTCCATCTTGCGCAGAAAGTCATTGCCCCTCCCAAACCCCAACCCAAACTGAGGAGAAGAATTGGAGAATTCAGGTGGAGGCTGGTAGCCCAAGGAAGACATGACACCAGCAATGCTGACAACCAGACCCTGCAGGCTGGTGCAGAAGCGGCCTATGCTCCTTCGAAGTTCAGTTCTGGCCACTTCACTGTCAATGGAACGCAGGTAACAGAGCAGGAGACTGTAGGCCCGATGGTTCTCTGCTAAACGCAGGCTGTCATTCAGGTTGCGCCACATCTGAGAGTCCACTGATGCACTAGGGATGGCGTCTGGACCACCGGCACGAGGGGGGTTGAAGTCTGGATCGTTGAAAGGAGGACCAAGATAGTTTAACTGATAATGAGAAAAATATATATATATATATTGGATTTTTGGTATATCATTGCACAGGTAACATTAAAACACAACTCCAAACCAAAACTTTTTTTTTTTTTGTTATGGTCAAGAAACAAAATTAGAAAACCATTTATCTAATGGGGCAAAGAAAGTAAAAGAACATTTTTCATTTTCTAAACTCTTCTTGAGGAGATAAAAGTCACTTTTCCGTGTTAATGATTAATGATCATTATTAACGACCATTAATTATTTTTTTTGTTAAAAAAAGCAAACAATCAAAAACATAAAAAAAGATTTTCATACAAACCAAAAAAGCCACTTAAGGAAATTAAAACAAAATTGGACCCCTAAGATGTTGGTTTGGCACTCATTTTGGCTCAATTACACATGTAATTACACCCAACTTTACAAGTGATCTATTGTTCCAAAGCAAATGCACCTTTGCATACTGGAACTGATTAGTATTCCAGTGTTTCTCTTCTCCCTCATGTTCTATCCCTCACTCAGCTAATGTGACCCCAGTGCTGACAGAGGAGCAGGAGAGGGGCAAAATATGATGTTGTTCAGGCACCCCAACGTCCTCCCTATCAACCAATTATGTCATTGGTTGTTAGGAAGCAGGTGGCTGGTAGGTTATAAAGTTGCACAATGAAAACTGGAGGCTTTGTGTAACTAAAAAGCAGGCTTCATCCACCCGCTGTCTTGTATAAATGCCATTTTTAGGCATTTTGCCAAGGCACCCCTAAAGAAACTTGAAGGCACCCTGGTTGAAAAAGGCTGCTATAGAGAATGCTAGTTACACTTCAGTATATACACACACACACATGACATTTCCTTGAGCCCCTTCCCAGGTAACTTCCACACACAAAATCCTACATCAGTGAGAACAACCCTGATTTTCAGTTACAGCAGCCTTTATCAACCTTTTTACCCTGGAGAAACCCTTGAAATAATGTTGAGGTCTCAAGGAACCCCTGATTTTAGTCCATCGGGTGTCATAAGGAAAATGGTGGGGTCCAGTGGCAAGAATGCCCAATGTATAGTGGTGGTCAGAATGGCACCTTAGCTGGCTCTGCCAAGTGGCATTGGACCTGGAACTATATAGACACCATCAGAAGGAAGGTCAGTTAGCCACCTCTGAAGGAACCCTCGGTTTCCACAAAACCCTGGTTGAGAATGGAGAGGGGTAAACCAATAGGCATTATGTAGTATATTCCAGGGACGTGCAGTCAAGGGATGCAGGTGAGGCAACACCATGAACATTTAGAAAAAAAAATAAAGCTTTAAGGTCGTAGCTGATGTATCCTAAGTCCTACCGCACCAGTGGCAAAAAAATTGGAGCTCCTACTACCTATGGTTCCGGAGATATAGGGCTTCTTGTGCAGTCTGTTAGAAGCTACATACAGAGCGGCCAGTTTAAATACAAGATGGCACACTCTTTTTGCAGCAGACTAAGAAGATGACCTCACAGTGCCTCTCACTTCTTGTCAGAGGCACAGAGCTCAATAAACAGCTTGTGTTTATTTTTTTTTTTTAAAAGACATAGAAACATATATATATATTTACATACCATACTCAAAACATATAACATTACATAACCTACATATAACGATACAATAGACGTAGTACATATCACATATTTTTCTTAGAACTTAAAGAATTTTACAATAGGAAATGTCCCAGATCTTGGCATGTAAAGTTACAAACCCTTCCCAACCCATTAAAAACATGACATTCCAGAGGTCCATGGATCATATACCCCTTTTCTCTCTTTCCTTCCCTTCTTAGTTCTTATAAACAATCACGTACCTAAACTTAGCTAGAGAAGGGGAAGGTAAAAACTCTCACCTATTCCAGATTATTTCTGTGCTCCCCTTCCCCACCCCCCCCCCCAAAAAAAACACCATCCCACTCAATGGACAGCTTGGAGTCTTGGACCAATGGTAAAGTACCATTAGCCCCAGCTGTCCAATACAAATGCTACAGTGAAGGCTGTCCTCTCACTGCAGTGTCATAGAAGGGGGCATGTGTCTAAAAGACAAATACTCTCTTCGGCCTCTTTCACACTGGGCAGATCAGTAATGATCCGCCCCGTGCACCTCCGCTTGCTCAGCGGGGATCGCTTCGTTGATCCCCACTGAGCCGGCGGATGACACGGACCGCCCTGTCTTTTCTCCGCTCCCCCCTATGGGTTGATCGGATGAACACGGACCGTGTTCACCCGATCCGATCCGCCAGACGGATGGGAAAGTAGTTTTTTCCTCCGTCACACTTTGGCGGATCGGAGCGGGTCGGATGTCAGCGGGCAGGCTGACATCCGCGGCTCCATAGAGGAGCACGGAGCGCCCGTACAGGTCCGCAAAAAAAACTGACAGATGGACCTGTACGGGCACTCAGTGTGAAAGAGCCCTTCCAGTCCAGATCTCTTAACTACACGGAAAAAACATGGGTTTATGTGTACAAGATTTACCCATAATCCCATGTTTTTCTCACACAGTTAAGAGGGAGAATGAGAATCTGCTGCTGTTGAAAGTCACGGTTATAAACAAGCTAAATCATATATTATTATGCTATATGTTATAAGATAATAATGACTTATAACTTATAATTTACTGTGACTTAAGTCATTTGTCCGTTAAGCCACCTGCTTAAGAACAGTTTTGGAAAATATAGTAAATTACCTTAAAAACAATATATAATAATTTGTATATTACTTATGTAATTAACCCTTTGCTACCCAGGCCAATTCTGACACTTCTCACCTGCATGTAATAATTATTTTTTTGTTAGAAAATTACTCAGAACCCACAAACATTATATATATTGTTTCAGCAGACACCGCTAGGGAATAAAATGGTGGTCATTGCAATTTTTATGTTACACAGTATTTGCGCAGCAATTTTTCAAGCGCCCAAATGATTTTACTTGATAAAATACCATACTGGTGACCCCACAATAGGGATAACACTTTCCACAGAATAAAGTTTAACAAGACACGTGGCCACTCATTAAAATTAGAAGAAAGAAAGTTTAACCTTAAACTACGTAGAGGGTTCTTTACTGTAAGAGTGGCAAGTATGTGGAATTCCCTTTCACAGGCGGTGTTCTCAGCGGGGGGGGTACCGATAGTTTCAAAAAACTGTTAGCTAAGCACCTGAACAACCACAACATACAGGGATACAATTTAATACTGACATATAATCACACACATAGGTTGGACTTGATGGACTTTTTTCAACCTCACCTACTATGTAACAATTCAGGATGTGTGTGTTGCTTGGTCCAACACTTTATATTTCTAAAGGAGAGCATCTCTATTTAAGAGAGAGAAGGTCCAATGCATGGGCAGTGAGACATATTAGTACTACTACCTTTCTTTAGCAGGGTGAGTTTTTTTATTTTTGATGTGGCAAGAGATTTACCAGGTGCTTTGTCTTTACTGCTACCCTGCTCTGTCTTGCACTCCAAGCACTGAATTATGTGTTTTAGTATTGTAGCGCCTGTGTACTTTACAGTACCGGTGCTAATTAAATTTAGAGGTAGATCAGAGTGCAGTTAAACTCTGATCCATATTGTGAAGTGCAAAACAGGGTCTCTGTCTCAGCTGGGCTGTGCTGTGGGCTATTCTGTTGCGCTGGGGTGTTCTTCCAGCCCCGGTGCTGCAGGTGGCAGCAGTGGAGTCAAGGTTTGGGTGCTCTTTCCCAGCAGCCAATCAGGAGGGTTTGACCTCGCTGTGCATGCTGGGGAGGGGAATTTATGAGGCAGACGCCATTGGTTCTGGGTTCTTCTTCGAGTGTGGCACCCACCTTCAGGGTGACCACATCACGGCGCCCCGGCGTTATGGCCTACCTGGCCGGGTGTGCGTGCCACGTGGTGCTCCTGGTTCCGGGACCATGTTGGCCCGAAGCATCTGAACAGCGACGGGGACCCAGTGAGCGACTGGGTTCCCACCTTTGAGGATCCCAAGCTGTACTGCTGTTCGGTGGGGAGTCTGTCTGAGGAGCGCTATTGAGAGGCTGGCGATCCAAAAGGGCCTCGACAAACCACCGGGGATCAAGGTAGCACTGAAGGATTGATCACCTGTCAGTCGGTACCTGGGCGACAAGTTGAAGGAGATCCAGGCGTAATTCATCTAAGGAGGATTATCTCTGTAACTACAATCCAGAGAGGGCCTGTGGCAGAGGTGTCTTTCTGAGTCTCACCAAGAAGGGTCTGTGGCAGAGACCTTTCCTCAAGTTTACCAAGGTGGGTCTGTGGCAGGGACTTTATCCTACAAATGTTCGAGTGATACTCCGGCTGCCAGGTCAGTGAGAGAGGCCTGTCCGGGTACACTAAACCCACTCAGGCAGGAGTGGCACAGAGAAGTGTTACATTTGGGAGCAGGACTGTTTCCCTATTATCACACCTGAATCTGCTGTTCTCCTTTCTTCTTCAACTTTACTTTCCTCGCCACAAGTTTATTGTTTTTACCCGGCTGGGTAATAAAGAGCACAGCAAAGAACACCTGTTGCGGACATTCTTTTACTTCTACCAAATGCAATACGCATCATTCACCCCTAGGAATTCGGGGGAGTCATGAGGTAAATGTGCCACCCAAACATCCAGCAGCTCCTCCGGAGGTAGTGCTACAGTATGTTACACCAACATTTCATAGTCCTAATATGTGTATGATGTACTTAAAAGTTAAAAAGGTCAAGGTGAATAGAAACAGTGTATTAAGAAAGTCTCACAATGTACAATTAAGCCCAGTGGGTAGGCACGGCCAACGGGAACCACTTAAAGATCAAAGCAGAGGAATATTATCTTGCAATGACAGTGTCTGCAGTGAGGGGCGGGAATACGGTCTGGCCGGTCCACACTCACATGGAAGGATTCCTGAGAGGATATAGTGTAGTCCCTGCACTTTCCCTACTCCTCTGGAACCACTACATGCCTCTATGCATGGTCTCTGACAGATGGGGAACCTGTCCCTACACTAACCACTCACGTAATGTGCCCAAATCAGGGAGCAAAGCCGTTTATAGGCTCTACCCTCACCCAAGATGGCCCTAGAGGTCACGAGGGACACCAGCATCCAATCGGTTAGCTGTTCCCCTGCTGACCACCTCAATGCCTAGGGTAACCAAATTCCTCTTCCCCTTCTGCACTGCCGCTTCGGTTGAGCTCCAGCTACAGTGAGTAGTAGACTACACCTACCTACATGAGTTAAACACCTAGAGATCCTGACAGTTCCCCTGCTTTACTATTGTGTTTCTATGAAAGGAATAGCGTAATGCCTTCTGGTATATGTGGTATCCATATACCAGGGGGCATTACTATCCTCCATTAGTAGGACATTATATAAACAGACATGTCACAAGATCTCTGTCTGCACATGTGCGAGATCTGGTGCTGCGGGGGCCCAGCTGAAAGAAGCAGGAAAAGATGGCACATGGAACAGAAACTGGAATTAGGAGAGCAGTGCGAGAGAAGAGGACAATACTGGATCTGCTGGGTTAATGCAATAAGATTGTATTCCTGTTTAACTTTAATAAAATATTTGAAACACATAAGATAACAAAACCTTCTGACTTTACAACCCCTTTAACCACTTCAATACAGGGCTTTAAAACCCACCTCCATACCGGGCCTATTCTGGCACTTCTCTCCTACATGTACAAATCATAATTTTTTTGCTAGAAAATTACTCAGAACCCCCAAACATTATATATGTTTTTTTAGCAGACACCCTAGGGAATAAAATGGAGGTCAATGCAACTTTTTATCTTGCACGGTATTTGCGCAATAATTTTTCAAATGCCTTTTTTTTGTGTAACAAAAAATGGTTTCATTAATTAAAAAATAACAAAACAGTAAAGTTAGCCCAATTTTTTGTAAAATATGAAAGATGATGTTACGCCGAGTAAATAGATACCTAATATGTCATGCTTTAAAATTGCACATACTCATGGAATGGCTCCAAACTTCGTTACTTAAAAATCTCCATATGTGACTCTTTAAAATGTTTACAGGTTACCAGTTTAGAGTTACAGAGGAGGTCTAGTGCTAGAATTGTTGCACACGCTCTAACGCAGGCGGCGACACCTCACATGTGTGGTTTGAACGACGTTTACATACATGGGTGGGACTTACGTGTGCGTTCGCTTCCGAGTGCGAGCTACCGGGGACAGGGGCGTTTTAATTTTTTATTTAATTTTTATTTTACTTATTTATTTAATTTTTTACACTTTTTTTTTCATTTATTTTTTTTCAATCGCTTTTATTCCTATTACAAGGAATGTAAACATCCCTTGTAATAGGAATAGTGTGTGTCAATAAGACCCCCACATCTCTCCTCCAGGCTGGAAAGAATGAGATTGTGAAAAAAAATTCACAGATCTCATTCTTACTAGCCGCAATTGCGGTTTGTTTACTTACGGGTACCTGGGCGTGACGTCATCACATCGCGCCCCGGCCTCCGACGGTCATAGAGATGACTGGTGACCATCTGGTCACCAGTCATCTCTATGCCTTACATCCAGTGGACGGCGATCATCTTTTACGGGCCCCCGATGGCACGGGAGAGCCCGGAGAAGCACCGGATGGCGGCGGGAGGGGGGGATGTCCCCTCCCGCCACCTATAAGAACGATCAAGCGGCGGAACCACCGCAATGATCGTTCTTACGGTGCGCAGGATCGCTGCCGGAAGGAGAAGGTCGTCCAGATATCCCACGATAGCGATCCCTCGCTGCCTCAGCAGGGCTAGTATCGGGGCGAGCACCTTGGTGAAAACCCGAGGTGCCGAGGCCAAGCCGAACAGAAGGGCCACAAATTGAAAGTGGTCCTCCCCGATCGCAAAGCACAGAAATCTCTGATGCTTTATGCATATGGGAACATGTAGGTACGCGTCCATGATATCCAAGGATGCCAGAAAGTCCCCCTGATGGAGTGCCGCTATCACCGAGCGAATTGACTCCATCCTGAATTTTTGCACTTTGACAAAACAATTGAGGGCCTTGAGGTCCAGGATTGGGCGGACCCCGTCCTTCTTTGGGACCACGAACAGATTGGAGTAAAACCCCTGAAACCGTTCCTGCGAGGGAACTGGCACAATCACTCCCCTGCCCAGTAGATCCTGGACAGCCCCTGACAGAGCCTACCGGCGATCCGGAGGAAGCTGGAGGTTGGAAGGAAAGAATCTGTTTGGTGGACAAGAGAGAAACTCTATCTTGTACCCCAAGGCAACTACTTTGCAAACCCAACGGTCGGAAAGAAGAGACCTCCACCGAGCCACGAATTGGCGAAGACCTTCATGCGGAAGCAGGCTTGTCCACAGGCTTGTTGGGCTTGCGGTACCAGGTGCGCTTCTGCCCCGCAGCGGGGGCCTTAGCACCTTGCAGACCTTTTCCCGCCACGCTGGGCGCACGAAAAAACCGCTTGGGAGCAGTAAAGGAGGGCCCTTGCTTACAGCGAGGCTCCTTGCCCTTCCCAGACTGTGAGAGCAGTGTGCTCTTACCACCTGTGGCATCCTTAATGATGTCATCCAGTGATGCCCCAAAAAGCCGCTCACCCTCTAAGGGCAAATCCACCAAGGCCTTTTTTGAGGACTGGTCCGCAGACCAGCATTTCAGCCACACAAGGCGGTGCAATACCACAGCATAGGCTGAAGCCCTGGAAAGCAAGGGGAGCATATCCAGGACCGACTCACAGACGAATTTCAGACCCTGAACCAATTGTTCAGCCAGGTCCTTACAGGTCTCGGAAGCATCCCGTTCCTCCAGCTCCTGCAGCAGAAGCTTCGCCCTTTCGGTCAGAGTCTGTGACACCAGAGTCCCGGCCAGAACCGGCCTCACAGCCGAACCCACTAAAGTGAAGAGGGAGCGAGCCACAGCCTCCACTCTCCTATCAGCAGGGTCCTTAAATGCAGGAGCCCCTTCCACAGGCAACGTGGTGGCCTTCCTCAATCTGGACACGGGAGGGTCCACAGACGGAGGAGAGACCCACTTTTTTAAAAAGTCCTCCTCAAAGGGATAACGAGTTGCAAAGTTTTTTGGAACGGCAAAAACCTTTTGCGGCCGTTTTCATCGGTCCAAACCGATCGTGTGTGGGCGTCATCGGTTATTTATCCATCGGTTAAAAAAAAGCCTACTTGTTTTAAAATTAACCGATGGATTCCTAACCGTTAGAAAAAAAAAACAATCGTTAGTAGGCACAACCATTGGTTAAAAATCCACGCATGCTCAAAATCAAGTCGACGCATGCTTGGAAGCATTGAACTTCGTTTTTTTCGTTGTGTTTTACGTCACCGCGTTCTGACACGATCGTTTTTTTAACCGATGGTGTGTAGGCACGACTGACCATCAGTCAGCTTCATCGGTTAACGGTCCTTCAGACCGTTCTCATCGGATGGACCGATCGTGTGTACATGGCTTAATAAAGCTTGTACGAGCTGTACAGAAAAACCGGAGCTGAAGTCACACTCTGCATAGCTCAGTGAGGAGAGCTCTGAGAGCTGATTGGAAGGAAGAGACACACCCCCTTCACGAAGCATAAAGGAACAGAGCTGAGGCGGTCAATCACAGGCTGTGTGGTGGAGATCCCTCCTCTGTCACCTTTTTTTTTTCTGGTGTCAGAAATTACTCATGCAGATAGCAGAGGAACCAAGGAGCAGACAGATATGACACGTGGTGCTTTTAATTGAGACAAATAAACAGTATATAACAGAGATGTTTTGGAACTACATTTCCCATGATACTCAGCTACACTGCAGAGTGCATGAGCATCATGGGAAATGTAGTTCCAAAACATCTGGGGTGCCAAGGTTCGCCATCACTGGTATATAAGGATATGCTTTGTTCATATTTCATGTCCGAGGTCTACAACTCAAAATAGTTATTTCCTAAAAGTTACAGGGAAAATTCACTTTAAGTTTCTGTGATTTTGTTTCTCCTGCTTGTGGCAATTTATTCTCTGCACCTGCCTGTCAAAGCGGAGCTGGGTACCTGTCTTTTTCAGACTGATTATGTAACGTAATGCCGACAGCTTGTTTATTTGAATGTTATGCAAGAACCTGGCATTGTATATACTACTCCAAGAGTTACTAATGGTGCCCCGGGCGATGCAGGGTGATGTGTTGTAGGTAGTGCAGTTAGGGAAGCGGAACAGAGAGGGAAATTAGTGAGGGAACGGCGAAGGAGGGGCAGAGGCCTTGAAGATATAATTATTTGTGAATGTGTGTGTATATACAACAGTGAGTGTTTATGTCAGTGTATACTTAGATACAAGGATCCAATGACACCTCGAGCCCCCAGTGTGTATACAACAACGCTGATTGAAGCCTCCAGGGAATGCCTAGTTGTGTAAGTGTATCTATGTGTGTACACACAGCATTATATGTATATCCACACACTGATCCCTTCATGTTTACCCATGAACATTCCTGGAACAAATAAACACGAGGATCAGTCTCATCGCAGATCGCGTTCGTCTCCGGCGCGCAGTAGAAATAAAGTGCTTTTTTTTTTTATATTTATTGTGCTGGCAGTCTTGAATGTGGCTTCAAAGATCAAATAAAGACCGAGCTTGGTGCTAGGCATGCCACTGTTCCTAAGCGCCAACATTTCACAAGCTTGCTTTTATTCCATTAAATTTGTTTGTGCTTTCTCAAAGCAACAGGTTCACTTTAAGCCAGATTTCCACAGACGCATAAATTTACCTTAACCACTTCAGCCCCGCAAGGATTTACCCCCCCTAAAGACCAGGATATTTATTGCGATACGGCACAGCGTTATTTTAATTGACAATTGTGCGGTCGTGTGACGCTGTACCCGAAACAAATAGCTGTCCTTTTTTCCTCACAAATAGAGCTTTCTTTGGGCGGTATTTGATCACCTCTGCGGTTTTTATTTTTTGCGCTATAAACAAAAAATAATATTTTTTTACTTTCTGCTATACAACATTCCCAATATAAAAATTAAAAAAAAAAAAAAAAATCTAATTTCTTCATCAGTTTAGGCCAATATCAATTCTGCTACATGTTTTTGGTAAAAAAAATCCCAACAAGTGTATATTGATTGGTTTTGCGCAAAAGTTATCGCGTCTAAAATGATGGGATATTTTTATGTTTTTTTTTTTACTAGTAATGGCGGCGATCAGCGATTTTTAGCAGGACTGTGACATTGCGGCGGACAAATCTGACACTTTGGACACTTTTTTGGGGACCAGTGTCATTATTATACCATGTGAAAGGCCAATGTGTGTGTGCGGAGGGTGGAATCTCACTATGTGCTTCAACTTGTTCACATATATGCAGGTGAGAGAGTGCATGGAAATCAAGTGTATTCCTGTAGTTGCATGGAATACACGGTGCTGCACACCGTGGCGCTGGTAGGCGCTGGTAGTGTGAAAAGGCTCTGAAAGCACTCAGGCTTTTACATTGGGATTGCAGATGAGGCTTCTTTCAGGTGCTTTTTTTAACGCCAAAGCGCCTGAAAAACGCCCCAGTGTGAAAGGGGTCTTAATGGCACCGCCATGCACCGATTTCCATGCAGCGGCATTGTAAAAAAGGTACAGGGACCTTTTCCCTGCAGAAAATACAAACACATGAGCCGACTTAAATGAATGGGCTGTGGTGCCCACGCACCAGCAGCACGCAGAGCTGCATACATGTGAACCAGCTCTAAACCAGAACTGCAACCAAAATAACAATAAAAATTGCCCATTAAAAGTTTAACCACTTGCTTACTGGGCACATAAACCCCCTTCGTGCCCAGGCGAAATTTCAGCTTCCGGCACTGCGTCGCTTTAACTGACATTTGCGCGGTCGTGCGACGTGGCCCCCAAACAAAATTGACGTCCTTTTTTCCCCACAAATAGAGCTTTATTTTGGTGGTATTTGATCACCTCTGCGGTTTTTATTTTTTGCGCTATAAACAAAAAAAGAGCGACAATTTAAAAAAAATATCTATATTTTTTACTTGTTGCTATAATAAATATCCCATTTTTTTTTAAAAAAAACTTTTTTTTTTCTCAGTTAAGGCCGACGTATTTTTGTAAAAAAAATAAAAAAAAAAGGCAATAAGCGACTGGTTTGCGCAAAAGTTATAGCGCCTACAAAATGGGGAACAGAATTATGATTTTTTTTACTAGTAATGGCGGCGATCTGCGATTTTTATTGAGACTGCGATATTGCGGCGGACGTATCGGACACTTTTGACACAAATTTGGGACCATTCACATTTATACAGCGATCAGTGCTATAAAAATGCACTAATTACTGTATAAATGTGACTGGCAGGGAAGGGGTTAACACTAGGGGGTGAGGAAGGGGTTAAATGTGTATCCTGGGTGTGTTCTAACTGTGTGGCGGAGGGGGGTGACTGGGGGAGGTGACCGATGCGGTGTCCCTATGTACAAGAGACACAGATCGGTCTCCTCTCCTCTGACAGCACGTGGAGCTCTGTGTTTACACACAAAGCTCCACGTCCCTGCTGTCACCTGCCGTGTCACAGACGATCGCGTGTACCCGGCGGACATCGCGGCCGCCAGGTACACGCATCGGCTCTTCGGCGATGCGCCAGGACAGTGTTTACCCGCTGCGCACCCCCCAGTGGCGCGCGCGGGTAATGCACATAAAAGGACGTCTAAAGATGTCCACTCGGCACTTGAGAGCCGCGCTGTGGACGTCTTTTGTCTATAGCGCGTATCTCAAGTGGTTAAATAACAAAACCAGCTTTAGCTGCAATAGTCGCCTTCAAACCAGAGATTTTGCGCTGCATTCCCTTTTTACTGCTAATAGTTGTCCTCCGTCTTATGGCCACCATCATTAAACCCACTTCTTCTGAGCCCGGGTCATTCCTGGACCAACCCAGTCTGGTCCTGTCCAGTTATAAGAGAAACAGTACATTGATCAACTTAACTCCCTGTCACTCCAGTCTTTCTTCCTATCAGCGCCTTGTGCTGCTTCTTCTTCTCATACTCGAGATACGAGAACCCCAAGAGACTGATACCATTTAATGATGTCTTATTGATTACAAAACTGAATACAAGTATATCCAAAGCCAAAACTTTTGTTTTTCATTTTGGATGGTGTAGATGTAGCACCTGGTTACTTTAGGTACCGGTGCTATTTAAATTTAGAGGGAGATCAGAGTATATTTAAACTCTGATCCAAATTATGTGCAAAACAGGGTCTCTGTCTCAGCTTGGCTGTACTGTGGGCTCATTCTGTTGTGCTGGGGTGTTCTTCCCACCCCTGTGCAGTAGGTGGCAGCAGTGGGGTCAAGGTTTGGGTGCTCTTCCCCAGCAGCCAATCAGGAGGGTTTGGCCTCGCTGTGCATGCTGGGGGAGGGTATTTATGTGGCAGACGCCATTGGTTCTGGATTCTCCTTCGTCCAGTGTGGCACCCACCTTTAGGGTGGCCATATCACGGCGCCCTGGCGTTATGGCCTACCTGGCCAGGGCGTGCGTGCCACGCGGTGTTCCTGGGCCATGTTGGCCTGGAACATCTAAGCAGCGACGGGGACCCAGTGAGCGACTGGGTTCCCACATTTGAGGATCCCAAGGTGTACTGCTGTTCGGTGGGGAGTCCGTCTAAGGAGCGCCATTGAGAGGCTGGCGATCCAAAAGGGCCTCGACAAACCACCGGGGATCAAGGTAGCCGGACACTGAAGGATTGATCACCTGTCAGTCGGCACCTGGGCGACAAGTTGAAGGAGACCCAGGTGTAATTCACCTAAGGAGGATTGCCTCCGTAACTACAAATCAGAGAGGGCCTGTGGCAGAGGTGTCTCCCTGATGTTCACCAAGGAGGGTCTGTGACAGAGACTTTTCCTCAAGTTCACGTTCACCAAGGAGGGTCTGTGGCAGGGACTTTATCCTACAAATGTCGGGGTGATACTCCGGCTGCCAGGTCAGTGAGAGAGGCCTGTCCGGGTGCATTAATCCCACTCAGGCAGGAGTGGCGCAGAGAAGTGTTACGCTTGGGAGCAGGACTGTTTCCCTATCATTACGCCTGAATTTGCTATTCTCCTTTCTTCCTTCAACTTTACTTTCCTCACCACAAAATTATTGTTTTTACCCGGCTGGCATGGGCGTCCGCTGAAATTTTTTCAGGGAGGGGCGCTTCAGCAGCAGCGATACACAGTCGCATTTAACCCTTTCTTCAAAGCGCCCCGCTAGCAACCAAATAGCGCAGCTAAAATGATGGTAAAGCGCTGCTTTTTAGCGCCGCTTTACCGATAATACGGCCAGCTGGCAGTGTGAAATAGCTCTTGAGATAATTCAGCTTCACTACCTGCCCATATAAATATAGCCTAGAGAATGTACAGACCCCCCTTCAGCACAGATGGACCCCCCTTCAGCACAGACCCCTCCATTCAGCACAGATGGACCCCCATTCCGCACAAACCCCTCCATTCAGCACAGATGGATCCTCTTCAGCACAGACCCCCCATTCTGCACAAACCCCTTCATTCAGCACAGATGGACCCCCCCTTCAGCACAGACCCCCCCATTCCACACAGACCCCCCCTTCAGTACAGACCCCCCCTTCAGCACAGATGGACCCCCATTCAGCACAAATCCCCCCTTCAGCACAGACGGACCCCCCTCCCCCCATCCCATTCAGTACCTCAGATCAGCCATCAACGCTGCACAGGCACAGCAGGTTCCCTCCCCCTGTGTACACATAAACACTGGCGGGGAGGCGGCTTCACTCTGCTCGCTGTGCCCGTGTGACATCCGGCCCGGGACAGCTCAGACAGCCCGCGGCCACAAAACTCTTCAACACCTTCTCGATTTTCCAGGGGGGGGGTCAATTGCCCCCCCTTGCCCTATGGAGCGGATGCCCATGCCGACTGGGTAATTAAGAGCACAACAAAGAGCACCTGTTGCGGACATGCCTTTACCTCTACTAAATGCATCATGCACCCCTAGGAATTCGGAAGAGCCACGAGGTAAATGTGCCACCCAAAACAAACCAGCAGCTCCTCCAGGGGTAGTGCTACATAGAGAAGGGTTTAAACAGTTGTCAGCTTTTTGCCATCTGCATCTCATTAGGGAGATTACTCTACATTTCTAATCCTTTAGACTCAACAGGAAATCTAAGGATATCTTTCCAATGTGAAGGAAATCCCCTCTTAGACAGCTGTCACGTGAAAAAAGTTTTCCCAATGGAAGATTTCTCCACTATTTATGTTCTGGTGGCAACTGTAAAGTTTGGATTTATCCTCACTTTCATTCCCTGTGACACTGGTGATGAAGAAAACAATTAAAAAGGGAGAATATTTCACCAATGGGACGCAGACAGCAATAAAAACCCGACAGTTGTTCTATTTTCTCACCACTCTATCCGAATCTTAAAAAAAAAAAAAGTATTTCGTTATCCTTTAATTTTTGTACTTTATATCTGTCTAAAGTTACATTTTTAACTTGCCAGTGGTTGTCTTCTATCCACTCCACCACTGGGGAGTGGTGAAAGGCTTTCTGTAGTAGAAACCACTACAAGGCCAAAACAGACCCACGACCATCACTCACCCAAAAAACAACATTCGGGTCTGACAACTGGCTGAAAATTGAGAGGCTTGGGAGAGTAATGTGGGAATCATATCCAGATTTTTACTGTTTTGGAAGCAGGGTGGCATTGACAATAGAGCAGACACCCAAGGGTGCTTACTACGCAGTTACGTGAACCTGTAGAGAGTTCAGGTTTACAGTAAATGCAGAAAGATAAACCGAAGCAATAAAATAAATGCTATTTTATCTATTTTCTACACACATATAGAATGTTGAAAAAAATGTGAGACATTTTGTTGAAACAGGTTCACTTCATTTGCAGTCAGCTATTCTTATGGGTGTTTGCGTAATGCAGTCGTGCTCTTTTATGGTCAGCATGTGTGAAAGACGGGAAGAAGTAAAGTTTTACTCCCTATTAAAACTTCTTACTGCCATTTGCCGACTAAACATGTTTTCTGCGAGCTGCAGAATGCAAACCATGATCAGGGAGTTTTCCATATAAGCCGAACCTGAGATTCTATGCAATACGAGGTCAGTTTCACTGGATCTATGGATGATCTATAGCCTGGTGACCTGACTTTTCTCAGCGAAAGCTAAGCAACACAGCTAGGTCAACTTCAAGCACCATTGGCCAGGCATTGCCCCTCTCATCCAGTACAGGGAATTGCTGTATAGGCTCAAAACCAAGTAATTTTCAGGTATTTACACTAGGTGCGTTTATAATACATTTTATGAATATATCAAAGGGGTCTTCACAGTGACTGTAAGAGGAAATGGCTGCTAACTTGGTCTAGATAAGTGAGTCCCTAAGTAGTAAAAAGGATGAGCATGACGAACCTATTCTGTGTCCTATTTATCCTGACCGATCCCTTTTACCCCGAAAAATGTAGAGAACTGGTGCATCATGTTTGGTCTGGTCACAGCTCTTTGGCATGTCCAAAAAAAGGTGGCCCTACAAGAAGTAGAAGCTCTAAGCAACTCTGGGTCACGGGCAGGCCCGTCGCTACAGGATAGGCAAAACAAACAATTGCTTGGGGCCCCGAGCTGGCCTGGGGCCCCCAACTTCCCCTTCCCAGGCACTAGCTTGGCCGAGTGCCTTATCCTGCCTCCTGGAGTCCTGTCCGGCCAGGTACCGTGTGTGGAACAGGAGATTTTGTTTCCTGTTCCCGGCCGGATTGACAGGAAGTGCACACTGAGTGCTCATTTCCTTTCAGTCCGGCCGGGAACACAGGAAACCGAATCTCCTGTACCGCACGGTACCCGGCCCGGGCACTATCTGATAGGGGACTGGACCAGGGAGAAAGCCTTGCATTACTGTGTGGAGTTACAGACAGAAGAACAGGAAGTGAGGATTTCTCAGAAGAAATAAGGACATTTAAAAGCAAAATCGAAGGATGAGGTAATGGAAGGAGGACTGCACTAAGGTAAAGGAAGCTATTTAGGGAATTTAGAGCTCCTACCCCTCTCTGCCTGAAAGTTCTTGAAATTAGCAATAAACACTGCTTTGCTCTGCTTTAAAAGTGACTAACGACCATGTTTCTACATCTGTTACTATCCCACTATGCCTGAACATCCATTCCCTGAGGTGAAATGTCAGCCCACCCTTTCTCTGGGGGTCACCACCATGCCTCGGTGGGTCAGGGGGTGCTACAAATCATAAAATGTATTATAAACGCACCTAGTGTAAATACCTGAAAATGACTTGGTTTGAGCCTATACAGCAATTCCCTGAAAGGGACAATGCCTGGCCAATGGTGTGTCATGCATGCACTGACAAGGAGCATAGGAAGCGAGAATCAAGAGATGACCTCGTCTGTTGATACTGCTTCGCTAACCAATCACAGGCTGGGTGCATGAAGTTGACCTAGCTGTGTTGCTTAGCTTTCGCTGAGAAAAGTCAGGTCACCAGGCTAGATATGCTACTGGAGCTATTGATGGGGTAATGTAAAGGTCTCTTAAAGCGATTCTCCACCCTAAAGTGAAGTCGCGCTGATCGGCACCCTCCCCCCTCCGGTGTCACATTTGACACCTTTCAGAGGGGAGGGGGGTGCAGATACCTGTCTAAAGACAGGTATTTGCACCCACTTCCGGCTCGGCAAAAGACGGGCATTGCGTCACATCCCGTCGCCCCCCCCGTTGTGTGCTGGGAACACTCGGCTCCCAGCACACAGCGGGAGCCAATCGGCGGGCGCAGCGCGACTCGCGCATGCGCCGTAGGGAACCGGGCAGTGAAGCCGGAGCACTTCACTTCCTGGTTCCCTCAGCGTGGATGGAGGGGGGAGCAGCAGGGTGACGAGCGATCGCTCGTCCTCTGCTGCGGACGCCGCTGGACTCCAGGACAGGTAAGTGTCCTAATATTAAAAGTCAGCAACTGCAGTATTTGTAGCTGCTGGCTTTTAATATTTTTTTTTGGCGGAACATCCGCTTTAACACTTTTCAATTGGACTGTACCATCTCATTTATCTCTATTAACAACTGTGTAGTGCAATGGCCTGACTGACTAAATGCAACATAAGTTGACAGTTAAGTAAGCCCTCTTATCACAAAGTTTTAGTAAACCTACAACTGATTGTAAAAAATTTAGGGCTGTTTTCGTGTTCGATTAATCGATTTTTTTAAAATCGATTAATCGACTAATTTTGATTAATTATAATGCACATACATTTTTCGGATCACCACCATATATAGTCCCCACTGTAATATCCACAGACATCTCCCCACTGTAATCCACAGACATCTCCCCCACTGTAATATGGTCCACATCTCCCCCACTGTATAGGAAGATTAGTGCTTGCTTAGTCTTACCAGAGAAACCGGCCGAACACAAGCAGTTGAGGCTGGGTGATGACGTCAGCGCGCCGCTCTAAGCTCACCTAGGCCGCCGCCGGGTGGACCAAGATGGCCGCCGCTCCAGGAGCTAGGCCGAAGCCGTGGCCTTCCCTATGGCAGAGGCAGCAGCGGAGCTCCGCGGATCACGTGGTGTGCCAATCCGTATATGGTGACCCATTCGGATCATAGATCATTTACGATCCATTGCACCACTAGTACCGATCAAAAGAATTTTGATAGATCAAAAAAATTTAACGATTAATCAAGGAATTAATCTTTAATTTCCACAGCCCTAAAAAAATTATACGGTTTGATTGTAACTGTATAAGCAGAGAGAACAGGGACCTGTCATCTGCCTGCTTACAAGGGATCAGCGGCTCCGCAGGCAAAGTCCATCTGTGTGAATGTGGTTTTTGTGTGGGGAAAATTCATCAGGCACTATGACATATTGCAAATAGACCTCTATTTAGCCAGCAGGTGGAGCTTTCCACCCTTTTACACTTTTCCTCTATCATCTCTTCTTTGTTGTTAAAGGCTTGTTTACAGTTCAATAACCCTGAAATTTGCAAAATCAAGTGAATGACTTAGAGGAAACTTTTATTCCTTATTCGACAACTCTGTCAGAGGTTTTTTATCAGGCATAGATAACCCCAAGTTTTTGTTGCTGTGCTGTCTCTTTAGATAAACCTTAGTACTCTGAACATCTTAACATGTTTAGTAAAAATATATTATTAAAAAAACAAAAGTAAAACATGGGTTTAAACCTGTGTAGATTTTTCAAAAACTGACATTACATTTTCCTGTTGCAAAAATGATTTAAAAAACAAAAGCTCCAGCAAACAAAATAACAGTTACCTCTCCCAGTGCCTGCACTACTGAACACCACTCCACTGAGGGGACAATCTCTCTCCCGACAACCCCTATGTTACCATCAGGGACAGCCTGTTCATTAGGGGCGCCTGGGTGCTGCCCCCCTATCTTCACCACTCCATAAATAAAGTGGATAGAATTCATGCATATCATGAATCTATCCGCGGCCTCCCCCTATTCATGTGTCCGGCCACTTTCGGGTCACTGGGCATATGAATTTGAGCATGCAAATTTTTTTTAGGAACATGATTAGAGCCATTAATAGGCTTCAATATAGGGTGGACTCAGGACGCAGAGCATTGAATCTGGAGTTCACCCAGGTGTGTTGCAACAGTGAATGAAAATTTGCTGTTGCAACACTGATCCTCTTCCCGGCAAATTGGGAAGCAGGTATGAAACCTGTTTCCCGATTGGCCAAAATGTCAGGCTATCCTATTGGACACCTAACCCTGGGAGGAGGAGAGAGGAGACACTGCGCAAGCTGCTCCAGGAGAAGACACCAGAGCAGCTTTGGTCGTGGTGGGCTGTGTTAGTGCCACGGGGGAGTAGTGCCGCTCCACCCACGGCCCAGGGGGCGGGGTTGTTTGCCGCCCCTCCCCCCAAAATAAAAAACCCCACCAGCCGCTACTGGACACCATTGTATGCTGTGTAAAGATTGGCAAGAGGAACCACTGAGCACTGTGACAGGAAGTCAGGTAAATCTGTGGGTGTTGTCACAGACAGGAAATACATTTCTGCCTTGTTTAGACAATACACCAATTGTTATAAGGCGTCGGCTGCAAATGTAGCCAGGAAAGGTTTAAGGGCGTTGGAAAACTTCAGCTGTTCAGAATGAGGCAATTAAGGCCTCTATAAGTAATCCAGAGGATTACCACTGATTTGCTGCATCATGGGGCTTTCTGAGTGAAGGAGAGCAGTAGCTGAAAGTCTTCTGAGGAGGTGAGGAGCTGATTGATTTTTCTGTGTGATAAAAATCAAAAGACTATTGTTTTTCTGCTGTATGACCAGCAGTGTCTGCCCAGCACTAGGCAGTGCCAGACTCCCTAGATAGGTTCCTGTGTGGTGAAGGTAGACGCCCCCAAGTGGCCAGGGTTTATTTTATGTTTGATTTTGTTTATGCTGTTTGGATGCTTGCACTTGTTTCCAGCAAGATGGAAGAATAAACCAAAATCTTTGTTTTCAACCGTCTTCGACTGCCTGCCTGTATAAATTCAGTGTGTAGTGAACCCATCAGGGGGGTCACACACCCCGCTACCAAGCTAACCCCTTACAGCACATAGGGCAACCGAAAAGATTAACACTACTAAAATTGTCGGTTTTGCAGAGACTTTCGAGGACAAAGAGGTAAGTATTTTGTTTTTTCTTTGTAGGGGCAGCTTTTACTATGTGACACAATGGCCCAGATTCAAAGAGATCTGCGCTATATTTGCGGAGGCGCAGGGCAACGATTTTGCCCTGCGCCCATGCAAATATTTTGCCCTGGCCTCGATTCAAGGAGCAATAGCTCCGTAAATTGCGAGGGCGCGCCGGCAAAATTGCCCGGCGTAAGCGCGCGCAATGTCAATGATCCCGCCGGGGGCGGGAATCATTTAAATTAGGCGCGCTCCCGCACCGAGCGTACATCGCATGCTCCGTCGGGAAACTTTCCCGACGTGCATTGCGGCAAATGACGTCGCAAGGACGTAATTTGCTTCAAAGTGAACGTGAATGGCGTCCAGCGCCATTCACGAATCACTTACGCAAACGACGTGAAATTCAAATTTCACGTCGCGGGAACGGCGGCTATACTTTAGCATTGGCTGCCCCTACTATTAGAAGGGGTAGCCTTACGCTAAAGATGCCGTACGGAAACTCCGTACCTTGCGTACGCAGGGCCCGCGCAACATTGTGAATCGGCCTAAGTATGCAATTTGCATACTATACGCTGACCACAATGGGAGCGCCCCCTAGCGGTCAACACAAGAATGCAGCCTAAAATCTGCGTGGCATAAGAGCCTTATGCCACGCAGATTTTAGGCTGCAGTCGCCGTAACGAGTTCTCTGAATCAGGAGAACTCGTTACGCCGGCGCAAGTCAGCAATTGCGCTGCGTAACCTATGGTTACGCAGGCGCAATTGCTTACTGAATCTGGGCCAATGCTTGCAGATCCTGACGTGTTATTAGACAAAGCTGTATCAGTCAAAGCAGTATCAAACACACCAAGCAATGGTTGAACCTATGAGTGCTGGTGAAAGCAATGATAAGCATTGGCAAGTCTACAGAAGCTTCTTCACCTATGTTCATGCAAAAAATAAAAAAAATAAACAATTTGGTTGGAGCTGGACTTTTACTCTCCATCCCCAATAAACCTACAACATACTAATGGTGGGATAGCATTTTAATCTACAAAAAGTCATTTCTTTAAGTGACCAAAAATACATAGAGCTCATCAAGATATACAGTGATCCAAATAAAGGGCAGACATAAGCACACATTTAACTAGTAAAATCACCACTAGGTAAACTATGTTGCATCCGTTTAGCAGATACAGTGCCTTGAAAATGTATTCATACCCCTTGAAATTTTCCACATTTTGTCATGTTACAACCAAAAACATAAATGTATTTTATTGGGATTTTATGTGATAGACCACAAAGTGGCACATAATTGTGAAGTGGACGGAAAATAATAAATGGTTTTCCAAATAAATATCTGAAAAGTGTGACATGCATTTGTATTCAGCCCACTTTACTCTGATACCCCTAACTAAAATCTAGTGGAACCAATTGCCTTCAGAAGTCACCTATACGACTGAATGTGGGCTCGATCGCCGTCGGATCTTAGGTGCATATTTACGCTGGCCACTAGGTGGCGCTTCCGTTGATTTTCGCGTAGAGTATGCAAATTAGCTAGATACGTCGATCCACAAACGTACGTCCGCCCGGCGCATTTTTTACGTCGTTTACGTAAGGCTTTTTTCGGCATAACGTTACCCCTGCTCTATGAGGCGTACGCAATGTTAAGTATGGACGTCGGGCCAGCGTCAAATTTTTCGTCGTTTACGCCGTTTGCGTAAAACGTTCGCGAATAGGGCTTTGCGTAAATTACGTTAACGTCAAAAGCATTGACTATTTGCGATGTGATTTTGAGCATGAGCACTGGGATACCCCCACGGACGGCGCATGCGCCGTTAAAAAAAAATGTCATTTACGTGGGGTCAAGTTGAATTTACATAAAACACGCCCACATCTTAGTCATTTGAATTCCGCGCCCTTACGACGACACATTTACACTACGCCGCCGTAACTTACGGCGCAAATTCTTTGTGGATACGGAAAATACGCTGTAAGTTACGGCGGCGTAGTGTATCTGAGATACGCTACTCCTGCCTTAAAGATAGGCAGATCTTTGTGGATCCGGGCCAAAAAGACTTGCAGCTGTAATTGCAGTGAAAGGTGGCAGGGCTCAAAATTTCAAGTCCTGAGCTACTAGCCAGGCTTAAAGGGGTTGCAAACCCTCATGTTTGTTCACCTTAATGCATCCTATGGAATTTTTGAGGGCTGAAAGGTGGTACTATAGAGTATTGACTTCAGGGGGGCTGAATACAAATGTACGCCACACTTTTCACATATTTATTTAAAGAAAATGCTGAAAACCATTTATCATTTTCCTTACACTTCACAATTATGTGCCACTTTGTGTTGGTCCATCACATAAAATCCCAATAAAATACATTTACATTTTTGGTTCCTAAGTAACTTATGTTGAGGGCATATGGTCTGTTATGGTTTGGGGGGGGGGGGGGGTTGGACGACCTGCTGAGCTTCATGTTTGGATAAGGGTATGGTAAGGATTTGGGGGTCCTCCTTAAAATTCATACCAGACCCCCAAGGGCCTGGTGTGGATTGTGAGGGGACCTCCACTCTGTTTTTTTTTACTGACAGCTCTTTTGTTTACATTCTGCTGTCAGCCAAGACCCCCCCAGCTGACAGCAGAGATGATTCACTGGTTATCAGGATGCTTGCAGGTGCCAGCTCCTTAACAACCAATGATTCATCCCTGCTGGTGGATGTTTAACAACCAACAGAAATCACAGGGAAAAATGCACCAGAAAATGCATGCGCATGTGTTTTTGGTATGTCTCCATTAAAGTCTATAGGGCAAAATCATGCTACATCATGCCAAAGTAGCACAAATACCTTCTCCAAAGTCACATTGCAGTTGCATCGCATTGATGTGAACAGGCACCATTGAAATCAATGTGATTTCCATTGTCAAATCGAATCTGAAATCTCACTGGTGTCAACCATGCTTTGCATCTCAGCAGACTCACCAGGCCATTCACACAGACAACAACAAAAAAAAGAAGAGATTTGTAGGTAGTGTTCTGTATACCAATGGTGTATGTAACACCTCCAGATGCATGCGTGGTGCCAGACTCATAGGTTTCTATAATTTTTTTTTTTTTAAGCCACATGATTAGAGCCTGATGCTATAATTGCCTTGAAAAAGGTTGGGCTTGGGGCGCAGAACCCACCCACTTTTGACACTAGCGAATCAATATTCGCTATTGTTATCCGACTTCTCTTCTGGGCCAATTAGTACAGGAGGCGGATCGGGTTGGCCGGGAGGAGAAGCAGAGGAAGCCGTGGAGGGGCTGAGTCGGGGGGGGGGGGGGGGCGCGGAGGGGCTGAGTGCAGGGGGACCGTGTAGTTTTTTTTTTTGCCGCCCCCTAAAAAGTATAGCACCAGCCGCCACTGATCTCTAGCCGTTCCTGTTCTAGATGATCAACTCCTCTTGAAGGGGACTATTGGTATATTTTCGTTCCATCAGTGCTTGCACCAATCAGCTGCCGTGCTGATCAATATATTCTGACAGCAGAGTCCCACTGTTAGAATACAGTAGCACAGTGTGTGTGTGTGTGTGGGTCATTTATCCACCACAAATATGTGGATGGGGGAATCCATTGGGTGTCACACACCAAAACATATATGGTTAGGTTGACTGGGTCTGGAAAAAAACTGTCCTTGAGCCCAGGTTCACACTGGGTGCGATTTCATTCGATTTGAGATGCGATTTCACATGTGAAATCGCATCTCAAATGCCTCCAATTGTCGGCAATGGCGCCGTCCTAATCGGTGCGACGCCGCATCTGCGGCGCTGCACCGATTTCAAAAAGTAGTTCTTGTACTACTTTTTGCGATTTCGGGCCGCGATTTACATAGACATCTGTGCAGAAACCTGCACAGATGTCTCTTAAATTGCGGCCGAAATCGGGACTGCCAGCGGGAGTGAAATCGTGCGAGTTCAGCTGAACTCGCACGGCTTCACTCCCGCAGCCCAGTGTGAACCAGGGCAAAGGGTACTGTCAAAAATACAAAAAGCAGTAAGGGTTATACACAGGTGGTAACAGAATCCAGAAAGATAGTTTATTGGATTATTAAATAGGGTCTGAATAAGATATGACATCAGTGACACTGATGCCTGAACTCAAAGACAGTTCAGAAATATTTATTGGACATTGGCACTGCGTTACATCTGCTAGTAGGTCCCAAGTCCAAACACCACATCTGCCCATGTGTTTTTTTCCTTCTATTTATCACTTTTGTTGAGTGCTACCACTTTAGTTTGTTTCCCATACTTGGCAGAAGATGATTTAGTACTCATCCAACGAAAGCTTTGTTCCTTCCTTCTATGCATTTCACATTTGCGCAATAATCAGTGCTTGGCAGGTCTAGTTCTGTGGTATTAGGAAACCTTGCAGTGGGGTCCCCCCCACAGGGTTAAATATGCATTATTTCCAGGAATATTAAAAGAGGTTGTATTATTTATTGTACTCCCTGCTCTGATAGGCCTTAGCGATGTCCTTATACCCGTAGCTGATGCACGTGGCCCGGTGGCCTTGATGTCCGCCGGCGACCCACGATCGCTCCTCAGAGAGCCAGAACGGGGATCTGTCAATGCAAACAGACAGGGGAGTAAAGAGAGATCTGCTTTTCCTAGTGATCATGCACAGCGATCTCTCTCTTCTCCCAGTCAGTACACTCCCCCCACAGTTAGAAACACCTCCCTAGGGAACACTTAACCCCCTTGATTGCCCCCTAGTGTTAACTCCTTCCCTGCCAGTGACATTTATACAGTAATCAGTGGCTATTTTTTTTCCACAAATACATTTTATTGAAGCTTTTCAAAGGTAATACAAATAGTACCAACATACATATAACCAAGTGCTAAGCAAAAGATTCCAACTAGCGATAGACACAGGGGCAGATCCACAAAGATCTGCACCGGCGCAGCGTATCTGAGATACACTACGCCGCCGTAACTTACTTGGCTTTGGTTTGAATCCTCAACGAATTTGTGCCGTAAGTTACGGCGGCGTAGTGTATCTCTTGCGGCGTAAGGGCGCGGAATTCAAATGCGGCGGCTAGGGGGCGTGTTTCATTTAAATGAAGCGCGTCCCCGCGCCGAACGAACTGCACATGCGCCGTCCCTAAAATTTCCCGCCGCGCATTGCGCTAAATGACATGGCAAGGACGTCATTGGTTTTGACGTGAACGTAAATCGCGTCCAGCCCTATTCACGGACGACTTACGCAAACGACATAAACATTTTTAAATTAGACGCGTGAACGACGGCCATACTTAACATTGAGTACTCCACCAGATAGCAGCTTTAACTATACGCCGGAAAAAGACGAACGGAAACGACGTAAAAAAATGCGACGGCCGCTCGTACGTTCGTGGATCGTCGGAAATAGCTAATTTGCATACTCAACGCGGATTACAACGGGAACGCCACCTAGCGGACGCTGAAAAATTGCATCTAAGATCCGAAGGCATACGAAGACGTACGCCTGTCAAATCTAACCCAGATGCTGTTGTATCTTGTTTTGAAGATTCAAAACAAAGATACGACGCCGGAATTTTTTAATTACGCCGGCGTATCAATCGATACGCCGGCGTACTTTCTTTGTGGATCCGCCCCACAGAGTTTTACATTCATAAAAAAAAAAAAAAAAAGGTTCCAGCGAATGCCATCTTCATGTAAAGATTATTAAGCGGCCACACATAAATGTATCAACGTCTGGAGTAATATTGTTAAAGGTATATGTAGCAGTGTATAACAGGCCTGCCTGAGTTACGTTGGAAGGGGAACCATAGAAGAAACACAATATTTAAAGTTGCTTCTAAAAGGTACTATGAGCTAAACAAGGATTAGAGGAAGTGGCCGACCTCTATGTCGGACCTCACTTCCAGGGCTTATGTGAAAACTAGAACTAAAAATAAGAATAAAAAAAAAATAAGAATAATAAAAAAAGAAATAAAAAAAAAGGGAGGAGAAAAAAGAAAGAAAGACAGAATGGACAACGGTCAAAGAGCGGAAAAAGAAGAAAAAAGGAAAAAAGAAAAAGGAAGAATGGAGTGTAGTTGAGGGAGGGGGATGAGCGGATGAGGGGGGCACTGTAAGCGGGGGATGTGGAGAGGGGGTGGTAACACCACCAACTGTCCTTCCCAGTAGAGTCCAGGCCTCGTGAAAGGTATAGCAACCCATCACGTATTCATCAAGGGTTATCTCGGGTCAAGTCCTGATAACGTTGCGATTTTCGGTAATTAAGCCAGGGTGTCCATATCGCCGAAAAGCAATCAGTGGCTATTTTTAGCTTTGATCGCTGTATAAATGTCACTGGTCCCCAAAAAAGTGTCAAAAGTTTCCGTCCTGTCCGCCGTAATGTCGCAGTCCCGCTAAAAATCACAGATCACTGCCATCACTAGTAATAAATAAATAAAATGCCATAAATCTATCTCCTATTTTGTATACACTATAACATTCGCACAAACCAATTGATATACGCTTATTAATTTTTTTTTACCAAAAATATGAAGAAGAATACAAATTGACCTAAACTGATGAAGATATTTTCTGGGATATTTGAAAAAAGTAAAAAAAAATATATATATTTTTTCAAAATGTTCACTCTTTTTTTTATAGCGCAAAAAGTAAAAACCGCAGAGGTGATCAAATACCACCAAAAGAAAACTCTTATTTGTTTGAAAAAAAAGGACATACCGTATTTGCCGGCGTATAAGACGACTCGGCATATAAGACGACCCCCTAACATGCTGCTAAAAACGGTGGTTTTGTAGTCTACTCACCGTATTAGACGACCCCCTTGTGTGGAAGTAATGAAGAAGCCGCAGCCCACCGGGTGCTCTGTACAGCTGTATGTAGTTTGTAAAATGCGCGCCGCGCTCAGCCAATCCCTATGCTCGATCGATATCAGCTGCCGGGTGCTCTGTACGGCTGCATGTATTCTGTATATGCGCGCTCTGCCAATCCCGATGCACTGTGTTGATGACAGAGCATGCTAAGCCTGCTCGGATTGGATAACAACCTCTGCCAATCCGAGCAGGCTACATAAATGTAGCCTGCTCGGATTGGCAGAGGTCGTTACTCCAATCCGAGCAGGCTTAGCATGCTCTGTCATCACACAGTGCATCGGGATTGGCTAAGCGGCGCATATACAGAATACATGCAGCCGTACAGAGCACCCGGCAGCTGATATCGATCGAGCAGCTGCTATACCCGGCGTATAAGACGACCCCCGGATTTTGGCTGTGAAATTCCAGTGTAAAAAGTCGTCTTATACGCCGGAAAATACGGTACATTTTAATTGGGTACAACATTGCATGATCCTGCAATTGTCAGTTAAAGCGACACAGTGCTGTATTGCAAAAATGGCCTGGTCATTAAGGGGGAAATCCTTCTGGTCAAGGAGTGGTTAAGGAGAGTCACCATCTCTATTTGTCCTGTTTACCATTATCATTGAAAGTGAAAGTAAAAGAAAATCCCCCAAAAAATTTATCCCCAGAAAAGTAATAGAGGGGAAATGTTCCAATAAGGACACTAGTTCTGGTGACCTGGGGGTCCTCAAGAAATTCTCCTTAATTTGCAGGGATTTCTTCTCACTTCCTGTTAGGCTATGGGACAGGAAGTGGAGGGAAATCTCCACAATGGGAAGCATATGATGAAAAAAAATCTGACAGGGGTTATAACCCTGCCTTACTCTATCCAAAAAAAAAAAGTTTTTCTATAGTTCTACTACAGAATGTAACCCTTGCAGTGTTTGTGGGGGGCCCACTATAAGGGTTTTTTCCAAGCCTTTAAATATTTGCAATAATGAAAAATGGGGGAGATGTTACAGAAAATTTGCATAATAAATAAAAAGAATTACATAGCACAAAACTCACCTCATCCTCCTTGCCTTCTGATTCTCAAACTTTGGCATGCCCAGTTGTATATCTACTATAACAGTCAATATGGCCGCTGCAAGCCCCCACCTCCAATATGGAGGCTGGGATGCTACAAAGTAGGATGTCCCTGGATTTTATACCTGGCTTCAGGGTACTACAGATAAAATTACGTGACAAGAAAGCGTGTGGCCGCGTGACAAAATCGTGTTGCAGGAGGGGGAAAAAAAGCTTTTGAGGGAAAAGAGAGGGAAAAAAAGAAAAAACGTGAGGAAGGAATGGAGTGAAACAGGCGGCGGGGGAACGCTAGAGGAGGGGGGGAGGATGGAAAGAGAGACAGAGCCAAGTTGGAGAGGTCCGTGAAGAGAGACAGACAGGGAGTGCTGCCTTTAATCACACAAAGTTTACACAGTGTGTAGAAAACGAGACCGCTGCCATGTCTCATATTATAACCAGGTTCTCTCGCAGCCAAAACAGAGCCGCCCCTTGTCTTCCACCTCCCTTCCGTCTATTTCATTTTTCAATCATCCTCCATTTATACTTCCCACGTTTCCCTCTTTTCCTTAAAGTGGGAAGCTTTATCACTCCTCTCCTTCCACCATCTTTCCTCCATGTTTTTTTTTCTTTCTTCAGACTCCCATTTTGCTCTTGGACATCTGTCTGTCTATTTTTTTTTTTCTCACCCTCTCTTGGCTCAGTGGGACGGAAGCGGTCCCATTTTAGACCGCACTGAGCCAAACATCTTGAGAAGAGTGAGAAGCGTGGAGACGAGAGGGTCTTATAAAGCGTATGTATACTGATCTGCACCTGTGTTTATGTGTACACACCACAGTGAGGACGTGTAGGCAGCAGGGTTTATGTGGACATGGCTCCGCCCATCCCTTTATACGACCGGCCCGCGTATTTCCTGGTATTTTCCAATAAAACCCTTCCACGTATAAAGCTCTCTCTCTCTCTAATTCTCCAAATAGCTTTACCATATATAATCCCATGTAGTGCTTTAAAATGTTTAACTGTATCTAGCCTATCCTTATTAACACCAGTGCTTTTCCTTTACTGTTAATGAATTACCACCCAAGCTGCAAAGCCGTTCCAGGCATCCACCTCTCTTTATGTAAGCAGACACCCTTCCAGCCAGAGGCATATTAATAATAAGGCAATGGGCAGGTGCCTAAAGCTGGTCATACACCTCACAATCTGATTGAACAAACCTCTTTAGATCTACCAACAATTTATGTAGTATGAGAGTCTACCATTTTCAAAATGAGAGAATAGTTTAATGTGGTTGTAAACCCTTAGGCCTCGTACACACGACCGAACATGTCCGCTGAAACTGGTCCGTCAGGCCAGTTTCAGCAGACATGTTCGGTCGTGTGTAGGGCCGACCAGGCAATTTTCCGGCCGACCGGACAGGTTTCCAGCGGACAAATGTTTCTTAGCATGCTAAGAAACATGTCCGCTGGAAGCCTGTCCGCCGGACATGTCCGATGGTCAGTACGACTCATCGGACTGGCCCGAGAACCCGCGCATGACGTCGAAGTGATTCGATGCATGCGTGGAAGCATTGAACTTTCGGGTTTTCGCACGTCGCCGCGTCATCAGCGCCGTCACTTTGCCGCCACGTCATCGCATATTCTGTCCGCAGGGATTTTGGTTTGAAGGTGTGTACAACCATCAGACCAAAATCTGCTAGCAGACATGTCCAATGAAAACGGTCCGCGGACCGTTTTCATCGGACAGGTCCGCTCGTCTGTACGAGGCCTTACATATACCCAGTGATGTGACTGGCCTCAGGTGATACACAGAGATTAAACAAATGCTCCTACATCGATTGCATCTGTTTATCTACAGTCGTCTTTCCTCTACAATAATTCTAAGTGCAGAATTTACACGGCTCTCTCAGCTCTGAAAAGCAAGGGGTGGAGAGCTGAAGTTACATCAGTGAGGAGAGAGGATTGGATGGAAGGGACACACCTCCTTCACACAGCACACTGGAATAGAGCTGCAGCTGTCAATCAGCTGGAGATCCCTCCCCTGTCACCATTTTTCACTTGGTGTCAGGAAAACATGTCAGAAGTAACTCTGCTTATAGCAGAGGAATGAGGCAGTGGACAGAAATAATACTTGGTGCTCTGGATTGAGACAAGCACACACTATAGAGCAGTGATGGCGAACCTTGGCATCCCAGATGTTTTGTAACTACATATGCCATGATGCTCATCTACACAAAGTGGGTGCTGGGAATATTCAGTGGAGTTGGAAGGATTATTATTTTCTTTTTTCTTCTTCCTTGCAATTCATATAGGATTCAGAGGATGATTCACTGACGCCGTGTTGGCGTCTCGTTTCTATTCCCTCTAACATACATCCCCTACTGTAAGTATTTATAGAGACCTTGTCTGCCCAATTGTTAATTCCTGTGGTCCAATTCATTGGACCCCATCAATTGACTTTAAGAACTTGATTGCATTGTGACACCATTCTTATGGCCATATATATATATATATATATATATATATATATATATATATATATATATATATATATATATGTTTTACCCCATAGTCGCTTTCCGGGCTCGTATAGTTTCTATTTGTGACCGCCTCTGGAACTTTGCGTTGATCCAACTGGGGGTGTGAACATCCTTTCATGTCTATGGGTGTTCACTGAGCGCCCGACGCTGTGGTGCCTGTGGGTAAGCATGTTTAGACTGCCCCTACTTTGGAGTACACCTTGGCCACATGCCACATGTTTATGTAACCCATTTGTCTACGTATTGTTTTTCAGTTCGTGTATATGGCTAATTTGATTATTTTCCTCTACTTAGTTATAAATACTTTTGAACGGACTTTGCTTTCCCCTGAAGAAGCGAAAATCGCGAAACATGTTGGGAATATGCGAACTCTGTGTGCTTTAAAACTGCAATTGTATTAATTAATGACCACCATGAATTATAACTTTGATTGGATCATGTTTTTATACATATTTTGTATTTAACCACTTAAACCTTTAGGCAGCTAAATGCCCAGGCCAGGTTTTGCGATTCGGCGCTGCGTCGCTTTAACAGACAATTGCGCGGTCGTGCGACGTGGCTCCCAAACAAAATTGGCGTCCTTTTTTCCCCACAAATAGAGCTTTCTTTTGGTGGTATTTGATAACCTTTGCGGTTTTTATTTTTTGCGCTATAAACAAAAATAAAGCGACAATTTTGAAAAAAATTCAATATTTTTTACTTTTTGTCATAATAAATATCCCCCAAAAACATATATAACATTTTTTTCCCCTCAGTTTAGGCCGATACGTATTCTTCGACCTATTTTTAGTAAAAAAAAAATCGCAATAAGCGTTTATCGATTGGTTTGCGCAAAATGTATAGCGTTTACAAAATAGGGGATAGTTTTATTGCATTTTTATTAATTATTTTTTTTTTACTACTAATGGCGGCGATCAGCGATTTTTTTCATGACTGTGACATTATGGCGGACACTTCGGACAATTTTGACACATTTTTGGGACCATTGTCATTTTCACAGCAAAAAATGCATTTAAATTGCATTGTTTATTGTGAAATGACAGTTGCAGTTTGGGAGTTAACCACAAGGGGGCGCTGAAGGAGTTATGTTTCACCTAGTGTGTGTTTACAACTGTAGGGGGGTGTGGCTGTAGGACTGACGTCATCGATCGAGTCTCCCTTATATAAGGGATCATTTGATCGATACGCCGCCACAGTGAAGCACGGGGAAGCCGTGTTTACACACGGCTCTCCCCGTTCTTCAGCTCCAGGGAGCGATCGCGACGGAGCGGCTATAAACAAATAGCCGTGCCGTCGTCCCGGATCGCTCCCCGAGGGAACCCGACCGCCGCATGTAGCGGGGGGGGGGTCCCGATCGGACCCCCCACCCGCTAGAAGGCAAGGACGTACATGTACGCCCATTTGCCTGTACGTGCCATTCTGTGGACGTACATATACATGCGGCGGTCGGGAAGTGGTTAATAAAATGATTTAGTATTTTTTTAGACACATTCTTTCTCATCATTACTGCCTTACCCATTGCACCGTAAAATATCCCCCTTCTTCTCTCTCCCAAAATTCAACCCAATACACCATGGTACACATGCGGTCCAACATGGGCATGAAGTGACAACGCCACCCACAGGCAACAAGGGAAAATACTACCAGGCAGTACCACAGCCAGAACAGAGGCAAATTTACATATAATTCAGCAAGTCTGGGCCCAACTATTAGCCCAGATATCCCCTAAATTTAAAATAGCGCCCCCATCTTTGGGAGCAGGGCGCTACATATGGAATGGGAGCCATGTGTCCTTCCTCCAGGATGCAATGCTAAGGTCCGAGTGGCTATTTGACAGGCCTGAATCCTGTTACCTGCCGAGTAGGAGAAACCCATGAACCCTGTATGAGCTCCCCCACAGAGCTTATATAAGTGTAGCGCTACCCCATAGGAATGGCAGATTGAAGACACTTCTATCTTGATAGTAGCATTAGTAAATTCCAAGGAAATGATAATCAGCTATGACAGTCTGTATGTGCACAGCTGAGGACCATGCAACCAAATGTGGCACTAGTCATAGAAGACTGAGACAATCCTTGTTTCATGGCCCGAGATGAAGAAAACTCCAGCTCAAGAGAGAAGGCTTTACACACATAAGCTCAACTCCAACAGAAAAGTGCAGCATCCAGGTGAGGAGTTCTTTAGGTCAAGCAGTTTCTGGAGCTCACAGATCCATTCCCACACAGGGGAAAAGACTCTATTCTCTGGAATCCAGATGGCTTGCACCCGAGGGGTACTTAGGGAACTCAGTCAAGTAATTGCCAGACCATTGTTCCTAATTTTTACTGACAGTCTACTGACTGAAATGGTAACAGCTGATTAGAGAAAAGCCAATGTTGCACCAATATTTAAAAAGGGCCCAAAATACATCCCTGGGAATTACAGACCAGTTAGCCTAACTTTAATAGTATGTAAGCGCTTGGAGGGGATGTTGCTAACAAAGCAAACAGAATATTGGCATGCATTAAAAAAGGGATTAACTCCAGAGATAAAACAATAATTCTTCCACTCTACAAGAATCTGGTCCGGCCGCACCTAGAGTATGCTGTCCAGTTCTGGGCACCAGTCCTCAGAAAGGATGTGCTGGAAATGGAGAGAGTGCAAAGAAGGGCAACAAAGCTAATAGAGGGTCTGGAGGATATTAGTTATGAGGAAAGGTTGCGAGCACTGAACTTATTCTCTCTGGAGAAGAGATGTTTGAAAAGGGATATGATTTCAATTCACAAATACCATACTGGCGACCCCACAATAGGGATAAAACTTTTTCGCGGAAGGGAGTTTAACAAGACATGTGGTCACTAATTAAAATTCGAAGAAAAGAGGTTTAACCTTAAACTACGTAGAGGGTTCTTTACTGTAAGAGCGGAAAGAATGTGGAATTCCCTTCCACAGGCGGTGGTCTCAGCGGGGGGCATGGATGGTTTCAAGAAACTATTAGATAAGCACCTGAACAACCACAACACACAGGGACATACAAGGTAATACTGATATATAATCACACACATAGGTTGGACTTGATGGACTTGTGTCTTTTTTCAACCTCACCTACTATGTACCGTATTTATCGGCGTATACCGCGCACTTTTTTGCCCTGAAAATCAGGGCAAAATCGTGGGTGCGCGATATACGCCGATACCCGCTTTCCCGCGCCAAGTTTGAATACTGCGCCGGCATATACCGAGCGCAGTACACTCGTGTATAGTCGGGCAGTCTCGGCTCCTCTCGCGCTGACGTCCTGGACGTACAGGACGTCAGCACGAGAGTAGCCGAGCCTGCCCGACGAGTGTACTGCGCTCGGTATATGCCGGCGCAGTATTCAAACTCGGCGCGGGAAACGAGCGGGGAGGACGCCGAAGAAGGACGCCGGACCCGACGAAGAGGACACCCGAAGCCGCAGACAGACGCCGGACCCGACGAGGCCGCCGCGCAAGACACCAAAACTGTAAGTACAAAAATCTTTTTTCCACAGGAATTTCGGGGCAACTTTAGGGGTGCGCGCTATACGCGGGAGCGCGCTTTACCCCAATAAATACGGTAACTTAAAAACTTAAAGTGTTACTAAACCCACAACAGTAAAATCATTCATATATGCAGTAAAGCATGCTTGTTATACTCACTGTGGAACCTAAGGGGTTAATCCTCTTCATTGTGTAAAGAAGCCGTTTCATCCTGCCTTCTCTGATCCTCCTTCCACTGTCCCCAATCCATCTCCTGATAACCCTTTGGAGTCACTATGCACATGCTCAGTTTTGTATATATTGCTAGAGAGTTTTTTTTATTATTGGGAGGGTGTATGTGATCCACACAGGGCCAATCAGCACTGTCCAGACAGAGGGTCAGGAGTCCTGCAGCCTCATAGGACAGGCAGAGTAGAATGAAAACTCCTCCTACAAGCTTTAACCAAGACTGCTATATACTGCTGATAAAAAAAAAAAAAGTATTTAGCAATGTATACTTACTAAAATAATTGCATGTTCTGTGTACTGTGGGAGACCCGATATAGTGAATGCAGGTTCTGGGTTTAGTAAAACTTTAACAGGAACTCTACCACAATCTGGACACGCCTCCCCAGGGATTGGACATTAAATATTAAATATTTTTATATAAAATATTAAAATGAAATATTATTAAATATTCAGGCTGGATATTTGAATACTCTTGCCCTAATCTTCAGAACCTGTGGATTTCTGAGCAGACTGAACTAAACAATTCTGGCTCCTATGGATACAGCGTAAGCCCCATACTAAATTTACCTAACTGTCTAGGTAAGAGGACACTGCATAAGGTTTGACACTCGGAGCAATGGAGCAGTGGAGGAGTACAGGGAAGGTAAGTATATGTTGGTTGGGGGTGATCTTGTAAAAGACTCCATGAATTTTATCTAAATGGACAAAGCAACAGGGCCTCTTTAACCACTTGCCGCCCGCCAATGACATATTGACGTCTGCAAAGTGGTTGTAGAATCCTGAGAATGATGCCCATCAGTGCCCATCCATGCTGCCTATCAGTGCCTATCCGTGCCACCTATCTGTGCCCATCCGTGCCGCCTATCTGTGCTCATCTGTGCCACCTATCCGTGCCCTTTCCGTGCCGCCTATCTGTGCCCATCCATGCCGCCTATCTGTGCTCATCTGTGCCACCTATCCGTGCCGCCTATCTAAGCCCATCCATGCCGCCTATCCATGCCACCTATCAGTGCCCATCCGTGCCGCCCATCAGTGCCGCATATTAGTGCCCATCGATGCCACCACATCAGTGCCACCTTATCGGTGCCTATCAGTGCCGCCTTATCAGTGCCCGTCAGTGCAGTACCATCAGTGCCCATCAGTGAAGGAGAAAATGTACTTATTTACAATGTTTTATAACAGAAACAAAAAAAAAACGTTTTTTTTTTTCAAAATTTTTCATAAATTTTTTTTTTGCAGAAAATAAATATCCCAGAGGTGATCAAATACCACCAAAAGAAAGCTCTATTTGTGGGTACAAAATGATAAAAATTTAGTTTGGGTACAGTGTAGCATGACCGCGCAGTTGTCATTCAAAGTGTGACAGTGCTGAAAGCTGAAAATTGGTCTGGGCGGGAAGGTGTATAAGTGCCCGGTATGGAAGTGGTTAAACATTGATTGCAGCCAGGTTAACTTTCCCACAAACCTTTTGGTTGTTTTTTTAGCCAACAGATGACAGCAGTATCTTCCCAGCTGTGGCACTTAATGATCACAACCTCCCAGCTACTCCAATACTCCTAAATCAAAGAGGGTAAAGCTTTTGATTGGCAGCTTATGCAAATGATGAGCTGAACATTTGAAGTTGTCCGCACTTCTATTCGCCAGTCTGCAAACACTTACTGGGATACAGTAATGTGGATAACTGCTTCCATTGATTTTTTTATTTTCCATATCTGCAGAAGGTTCTAAAAAGAATAATGCACAGCAGATTCTGTGGGTGTCCCATACTGTACTTAAAGGGGAATTCCAGGCAAACCACTAAATAGATTATTGAACTACATACAGTACAGTATATGGTATTTTATCTGCCAGAGGCCAACCAATCTTGTGATACATATTCTGAGAGTGTACAAGGCGGGTGCTGGATCCAAACATTAATATTAGATATACAAATAGAGTACAACAGCTATGGCAGAAAGTTCCATCTCTTTGATGCGGCAGCTCTAATGCATGAAAGGGTCGCAGAGGAGCACTTCAGACTGAACAGAAGAACAAAGGAGCAGCATATCAGTTGTTTAGATTCCAACATAAATGTTTATTCACGTCTTACATAATACAATCTGATGCATTTCAGGGCCTCTGGAATGCACCCCCTTCACCAGAGCTTTGGGCCAGATTCACAAATGAGATACGACAGCGTTTCTCCTGATACGCCATTGTATCTCAGTTTCTATCTATGCGACTGATTCATAGAATCAGTTACGCATAGATATCCCTAAGATCCGACAGGTGTAATTGTTTTACACTGTCGGATCTTAGGATGCAGTACCGCGGCCGCCGCTGGGGGGAGTTCGCGTCGTAAACCAGCGTCGGGTATGCAAATTAGGAGTTACGGCCGTTCCACGACGGTTTTTTGCGTTCGCTACGTCACCGCTAGTCAAGTTTCCCGTCGCAAAGTTACACTTTTTTTTGGTGCCTTAATTTTAGTCAGCAAGTGTATTGCTGTCTAAAGTATGGCCGTCGTTCCCGCGTCGAAATTTAAAAATCAACGTCGTTTGCGTAAGCTGTCCGGGAATACGGAAGTACGCTACGGCGCGTCGCCGTTCAAAAAAATGACGTCACGGCGCGCAGCAAGGCGGGAGTTCGGAAACGGAGCATGCGCGGTAGGTCCAGCGCGGGAGCGCGCCTAATTTAAATGACACACACCCATTTAAATTGGCCCGCCTTACGCCGGAGGCCACGGGCGTAGTTTTCATCGCAAGTGCTTGGTGAATCAGGCACTTGCGATGAAAAATTGCGGCGGTGTAACTTATCTAGGATAAGTTACGCCGCCGCGATTCTACGTGAATCTTGCCCTTTATTACTGATGTAGGAGTGTAACATAGGACTTGATGTAGATGAAATGCCCTGTACACACGATCGGTTCATCCAATGAAAACGGTCTGATGGAATTTTTCATCAGATATCCGATGAAGCTGACTTTCATCAGTCGTGCCTACACACCATCGGTTAAAAAAACGATCGTTTTAGAACGTGGTGACGTAAAACACAACGATGTGCTGAGAAAAATTAAGTTCAATGCTTCCGAGCATGCGTCGACTTTAACCGATGGACGTGCCCACAGACGATCGTTTATTTCCATCGGTTAGTTAACCATCAGATGATTTTAAAACAAGTTCCTAGTTTTTTAACCGATGGATAAATAACCGATGGGGCCCCCACACGATGGGTTAGTCTGATGAAAACAGTCCATCAGACCGTTTTCATTAGACAAACCGATCGCGTGTACGCGGCAAAATGAGGTGTTATTACCATAGAACTCCTGATACAAAATATATGTTTACAGCAATTGGTTATATTTCATATCGTTTTTATATACAGTGTCTTAAAAAAAGTATTCATACCCCTTGAAATATTTTTCACCAAAAATGTAAAATGTATTTTATTGGGACTTTATGTGATAGACCAACACAAAGTGGCACATAATTGAGAAGTGGAAGGAAAATTATAAATGTTTTTCAATTTTTTTTTACAAATAAATATGTGAAAAGTGTGGCGTACATTTGTACTCAGCCCCCCTGAGTCAATACTTTGTAGAACCACCTTTCGCGGCTGCAATTACAGCTGCAAGTCTTTTTGGAGAAGTCTCTACCAGCTTTGCACATCTAGAGAATGACATTTTTGCTCATTCTTCTTTGCAAAATAGCTCAAGCTCTAGCTCTGTCAGAATGGATGGAGAATGCCTGTGAACAGCAATTTTCAAGTCTTGCCACAGATTCTCAATTGGATTTAGGTCTGGACTTTGACTGGGTAATTTTAACACATGAATATGCTTTCATCTAAACCAGGGGTCTCCAAACTTTCTGAACAGGGGGCCAGTTTACTGTCTCTCGGACTTTGGGGGGGCCGGACTGTGGCCATTGGGAGTAGAAAAGGTCCCAACGTCAGTGGGAATAAACAATGCGCCATCTTTCATGTCAGTGGGAAGAATTGTGCTCCATCATTGGTGTCATTTGGATAAATTTTGCCTCATTGTTGGTATCAGTGGATAACATAGTGCCCCAAGGGCCTGATAAAAGCAAGCAAAGGGCCACATTTGGCCCCCGGGCCGCAGTTTGGAGACCACTGATCTAAACCATTCCATTGTAGCTCTGGCTGTAGTTTTGGCATAATGTGAAATATGAAGTTACACTGAGTAAATACAGTAGATACCCACCATGTCACGCTTGCACACGCTTGTGGAATGGCGCCAAACTTCACTACTTAAAAATCCCCATAGGCGACACTTTTGTTTTTTTTTTATTGGTTACATGTTTTGAGTTACAGAGGAAGTCTAGGGCCAAAATTATTGCTCTCGCTCTAACGTTCGCAGCGATACCTCACATGTATGGGAAGCCTGAAATAAAAATAGTTTGAATGTAGAGGCTGGGCGTGACGTCATAACATTGCGCCCAGCCTCCGACGATCATAGAGACTCCAGCTACCATCTGGTCTGCCCAAAAATTCTCTATGGTAAACATCTGGGGCCGGCGGATCCGTTCTCAGACTCACCGATCGTAGCAGTGAGTCGGTAGAAGCATAGGAGGGCGGCGACAGGGGGGGGGGGGGGGCGTCCCCTCTTGCCTCCTGTAAGAATGATCAATCAGTGAAACAGCCGCTATGATCGTTATTATGGTGTAGAGAATCGCCGGCTGAAAAAGCCAATATCTGAATGATGCCTGTCACTGCAGGCATCATTCAGATATCCCCGCACAAACTCAAGGCGTTTTAGCACTAAAAATAGGGGGGTTGGGGGGCAGTGCGCTTGCGGAACAGGAAAAAAAGTCCTGCAAGCAACATCTTTGGAGCTGTATACAGTGCTCCCAAACCACCCCTGCCCATTCTTCAGCCGCTAGCTGGGGTTAGAAGCGCCCCGCTAATGGCCAAAAATCGCTCCTAAAACAACGGTAAAGCGCTGCTAAAACGAGCGGCGCTTTACCACCAACGCGGCCACGGTGTGAAAGTAGCCTTACTCAAAGCATTGTCATTTTAATTTAAATCCTGATGAAGGGGGGGGGGGGGGGTTGTCGGCCAGGACAAATCACCAGGAACAGATGGCTTACAACCGAGAGTTCTCAAAGAACTTAGCGATGTTATAGCCAGACCATTGGTCCAGATTCACGAACGAGATACGACGGCGTATCTACTGATAGAAACAGAGATACGACGGCCTAACTATGCGACTGATTCATAGAATCAGTTACGCATAGCTAGCCCTAACTGTCGGATCTTAGGATGCAGTATCGCGGCCGCCGCTGGGGGGAGTTCTCGTCGTAAACCAGCGTCGGGTATGCAAATTAGCACTTACGGAGATCCACAAAGCTTTTTCCCTTTGTTAAATCGCCGTAAGTGTTAGTTTGCTGTCGCAAAGATAGGGTAACTTTTACAAAGTGTAAAGTTAGTACACCATGTAAAAGTGTACCCGTCTTTCCCGCGTCGCTGTCAAATTTTTTAAAACATTTTTTTTTTCCCGGCGCAACTTTTTTTTACCCGTCGCGATTCACAAAACCTTGGCGCATCGTAACTTCGCGCAAAGCACGTCGGGAAATTTGCGTCGGGAGCATGCGCAGTACGTCCGGCGCGGGAGCGCGCCTAATTTAAATGGGACTCGCCCCATTTGAATTGGCCCGCCTTGCGCCGGCCGGATTTAGGATACACCGCCGCAAGTTTCCAGGTAAGTGCTTTGTGGATCGGGCACTAACTTGGAAAAATTGCGGCGGTGTAACTTAAATCCGAAAAATTAAGTTGCGCCCGGGCTATGTGAATCTGGCCCATTGTTCCTAATTATTAAGGAAAGAATACTTACTGAATTGGTACCAGCCGATTGGCAAAAAGCAAATGTGGTGCACACAGAAAGTTTTTTATCTTAATGCAGAGAATGCATTAAAGAGGAACTGCAGTCTGCTCACATAATTTGTAATAATTTTTTTTTTCCATTCTGAAGCTTTCCTCCAACCACTTTGCATATTGTTTTAGGGCAGAAGATTTGATAGATGGAAAGTTGAAAAAAATGACTGAAAGTGGAGTTCCACCCATAAATATAACATTACATCAGTAGTTTTAAAAAAATGTCATTAGTCCTTTACGAATTTTTTTTTTTTTTTTAGATGCCTTCAAAGTGTCGTTGCTAGGCAGAATAGTTAATCTTCCCTCTTCCTGCACCTAGGTGCTTAATGCTTCCTAACCTACACCGCACAGACTCCTGGGAATGTAGTGGGTGTAACTTTCCAGGAGTCTGTGCACTCCCCAGTCTCAAAGAATCATGTGACTTGGACAGCACAGGTGCTGAAACCTGATCTGACACTGCTTGTGCAGCACTGAGCATGTGCTAGATCTGCAAGGCTGAAATCCAGGAAGTCATACAGTCTGGCTTCATGATGCCCACACTTAAGATGGCCCCAGTCAATTTCTATTTTATAAAGTGTCTAAATGCTGTAACAACCTAACAAAACGGACCTTAGTTTACAGGCCAACTTTACTAGAATACATTAAGCTTGTGTATTACAGGGGTATTTATATTTAAAAAGTGAAATTGTGGCCGGAACTCCGCTTGAAGGTCCACTTTAAGCTAAAATAACTCCGACCTTTAGAACAACTTTAACCCTTCCCTTACTGTAGCCAAAACTTTAAAAAAAAAAAGGATTTGGCTATACATACACTTCAAGAGCATACTTTATATTTTAACTGCATATTTAGCCGATTCTCCCTTTATCATAATAGTTTTGTGCCAATCTTATTTTTTTTTTAAGTTCATGATTACACAGATGAGATCTATTTATCTTTCTTTTCTTTTTTTTCCACAAATATATATTTAAAAGAGGGTCCACCCAGGACACAGATTTTCTGAAGCATTGATTGCTTTCATATTTTCTCAAACTGAAACTCTAAACAGAGCGGTCAAGATGAGCAGAAGAAGAAGGCATTTTACTCTGTTGACTAATTCAGTTGAATATGAAACTTTTAAATTGTGCTATTGAGCTCTGTAAACAGGATAAGGAGCAGATAAGGAGGAGCATACAGTCATGGCTGAAATTGTTGCCCCCCCCCCCCCTAGAAATTCAAGTATTTCTCACAGAAAAGTATTGCAGTAACACATGTTTTGCTATACACATGTTTATTCCCTTTGTGTTTATTGGAACAAAACCAAAAAAGGGAAGGAAAAAAAGCAAATTGGACATAATGTCATACAAAACTCCAAAAATGGGCTGGTCAAAATTCTTGGCACCCTTTCAAAATTGTGGATAAGTAAGATTGTTTCAAGCATGTGATGCTCCTTTACACTCACCTGGGGCAAGTAACAGGTGTGGGCAATATTAAAATCACACCTGAAAGCAGATAAAAAGGAGAGAAGTTCACTCGGTCTTTGCATTGTGTGTCTGTGTGCGCCACACTAAGCATGGACAACAGAACGAGGAGAAGAGAACTGTCTGAGGACTTGAGAACCAAAATTGTGGAAAAATATCAACAATCTCAAGGTTACAAGTCCATCTCCAGAGATCTAAATTTGCCTTTGTCCACAAAGAGCAACATTATCAAGAAGTTTGCACTGTAGCTAATCTCTCTGGGCAGAAGAGAACAATTGATGAAAGGTTGCAACGCCCTCCGTCGCTTACCGGAGCCGTCGGCAGCGGCGGAGGCGATCGGGTCCTCTCTCCTGCTTGCTGTGGATGCGAGTGAGGGCAAGCTGGCCCCCACCTGTCTCCATAGCATAGCACGGCGGAAATGACATTAAAATAAGATGACATTAAAACTTCACTTCCGCCCATGCTTCTTAACCACTAGCCGACCAGCCACCGTCATTATACGGCGGCAGGTCGGCTCTCCTGGGCGAGAGCCCATAGCTATACGTCCGCTCTTCGAGCGGCAACTAGGGGGCGCGTGCGCGCGCCCCCCGCTCGCCCCCGACTCCCGTGCGTGTGCCCGGCGGACTCGATCGCCGCCGGGCACACGCGATCGCTCGGTACAGAGCGGGGACCGGGAGCTGTGTGTGTAAACACACAGCTCCCGGTCCTGTCAGCAGGGGAAATGCTGATCTTCTGTTCATACAATGTATGAACAGAGGATCAGTGTTTCCCCTAGTGAGGCCACCCCCCCCCCACAGTAAGATAACACACAGGGACACACTTAACCCCTTCCCCGCCCCCTAGTGTTAACCCCTTCACTGCCAGTGACATTTTTATAGTAATCCAATGCATTTTTATAGCACTGATCGCTATAAAAATGCTAATGGTCCCAAAAATGTGTCAAAAGTGTCCGAAGTGTCCGCCATAATGTCGCAGTACCGAAAAAAAAAAATCGCTGATCGCCGCCATTACTAGTAAAAAAAATATATTAATAAAAATGCCATAAAAATACCCCCTATTTTGTAAACGCTATAACTTTTGCGCAAACCAATCAATAAACGCTTATTGCGATTTTTTTTTACGAAAAATATGTAGAAGAATACGTATCGGCCTAAACTGAGGGAATTTTTTTTTTTTTATATATTTTTGGGGGATATTTATTACAGCAAAAAATATTCATTTTTTTCAAAATTGTCGCTCTATTTTTGTTTATAGCGCAAAAAAAAAAAAACGCAGAGGTGATCAAATACCACCAAAAGAAAGCTCTATTTGTGGGAAAAAAAGGATGCTAATTTTGTTTGGGAGCCACGACCGCGCAATTGTCAGTTAAAGCGGCGCAGTTCCGAATCGCAAAAAGTGCTCTGGTCTTTGAACAGCAATATGGTCCGGGGGTTAAGTGGTTAAAGCAATATTTTCTTGTAATTTTTTCAAATTACATTTTTTATTTTATTTTTTGCCTTTAAGTCTAAATATGAGATCTGAGGTCTTTTTGACCCCAGATCTCATTTTTCAGAGGACCTGTCATGCTTTTTTTCTATTACAAGGGATGTTTACATTCCTTGTAATAGGAATAAAAGTGATCCATTTTTTTTTCAGTTTAAAAATGTATAAAATAAATAAAAATAAATAAGAAAACAATTTTTTTTTTTTTTAACCACTTAAGCCCCGGACCAATATGCAGCCTAAAGACCCAAGGTGTTTTTACAGTTCGGGACTGCGTCGCTTTAACAGACAATTGCGCGGTCGTGCGACGTGGCTCCCAAACAAAATTGGCGTCCTTTTTTCCCCACAAATAGAGCTTTCTTTTGGTGGTATTTGATCACATCTGCGGTTTTTAGTTTTTGCGCTATAAACAAAAATAGAGCGACAATTTTGAAAAAAAAGCAATATTTTTTACATTTTGCTGTAATAAATATCCCCCAAAAACATATATAAAAACATTTTTTTTCCTCAGTTTAGGCCGATACGTATTCTTCTACCTATTTTTAGTAAAAAAAATCGCAATAAGCGTTTATCGATTGGTTTGCGCAAAATTTATAGTGTTTACAAAATAGGGGATAGTTTTATTGCATTTTTATTTTTTATTTTTTTTTTACTACTAATGGCGGCGATCAGCGATTTTTTTCGTGACTGCGACATTATGGCGGACACTTCGGACAATTTTGACACATTTTTGGGACCATTGTCATTTTCACAGCAAAAAATGCATTTAAATTGCATTCTTTATTGTGAAAATGACAGTTGCAGTTTGGGAGTTAACCACAGGTGGCGCTGTAGGAGTTAGGGTGCACCTAGTATGTGTTTACAACCGTTTGGGGGTGTGGCTGTAGGAATGACGTCATCGATCGTGTCTTCCCTATAAAGGGAATGACGCGATCGATGCGCCGCCATAGTGAAGGACGGGGAAGCCGTGTTTACACACGGCTCTCCTCGTTCTTCAGCTCCGGGGAGCGATCGCGACGGAGCGGCTATAAACAAATAGCCGCGCCGTGGTCCCGGATCGCTCCCCGAGCGGACCCGACCGCCGCATGTAGCGGGGGGGGTCCCGATCGGACCCCCCACCCGCTAATAGGCGAGGACGTACCTATACGCCCATGTGCCTGTACGTGCCATATTGTGGACGTATATGTACATGCGGTGGTCGGGAACTGGTTAAAGCCCCCCGTCCCGACGAGCTTGCGCGCAGAAGCGAATGCATGCGTGAGTAGCGTCCGCATATGAAAACGGCATTCAAACCACACAAGTGTGGTATCACCGCGATCGTTAGAGCGAGAGCAATAATTCTAGCCCTAGACCTCCTCTGTAGCTCGAAAGATGCAACCTATAAAAAATTTTAAACGTTGCCTATGGAGATTTTAAGGGTAAAAGTTTGACGCCATTCCACGAACGGGCGCAATTTTGAAGCATGACATGTTTGGTATCATTTTATTTGGCGTAACATCATCTTTCATAATATATAAAAAAATTGGGCTAACTTTACTGTTATCTTATTTTTTAATTCAAAAAAGTGAATTTTTTCCAAAAAAAAGTGCGCTTGTAAGACCGCTGCGCAAATACGGTGTGACAAAAAGTATTGCAATGGCCGCCATTTTATTCTCTAGGGTGTTAGAAAAATATATATATAATGTTTGGGGGTTTTAAGTAATTTTCTAGCAAAAAAAACAGTTTTAGTCTTGTAAACGCCAAATCTGAAAAACAGCCAAGGTCCTTAAGTGGTTAAATAATGTCATAACACTATTATTACTGCACAAGTTCCCGCTTAAAATATATGAATTACTCCAAATTATTTTTAGAACGATTGCCTGTCATCTGTAACCATTTTACACACTGACTGTACAATGTTCAAAGATTGGGTTTACTGTACTAAAGTATAAACTTTTTTACATACAAACCTGTCCAGTTTTCTTAAAAACACTGGCCCATGAGACCAAAGAAATCTTAATTTCTGTGCAATACTAATCTAAACCTTCTAGAGCATGCAATTGGATTGTGTGTGGCCAGCCTGATAAAGCACTGCAACAACAGGCAAATGATGCCAAAAAAAAGTAGATCAGCAGAAGCAACAGTACTTAAGGTCTCCTATAATAATTCCAACTAATGGCAACAAAGTTTGACAATAAAGAAAACCTTTTAAACAGCAACAGAATCATAATTCCGCACCATCTTTAAAGATATCTCTACTGATGATTGGGAGCCGGTGAGACTGACTTCTGATCATGTGACCACTGTGAAAGCCAGTTACAATGCTCACGGGATTGGCCAGTCATTCCTGCCCCCTGCCTGGTGTAAAGACCCTATTAAAACCACTTAAGCCCCGGACCAATATGCTGCTAAATGCCCAAAGGCGTTTTTACAATTCGGCACTGCGTCGCTTTAACAGACAATTGCTCGCTCGTTCGACGTGGCTCCCAAACAAAATTGGCGTCCTTTTTTCCCCACAAATAGAGCTTTCTTTTGGTGGTATTTGATCACCTCTGCGGTTTTTATTTTTTGCGCGACAAAAAATAGAGCGACAATTTTGAAAAAAATGCAATATTTTTTACTTTTTGCTGTAATAAATATCCCCCAAAAACATATATACATTTTTTTTTCCTCAGTTTAGGCCGATACGTATTCTTCTACCTATTTTTGGTAAAAAAAACGCAATAAGCGTTTATCGGTTGGTTTGCGCAAAATTTATAGCGTTTACAAAATAGGGGATAGTTTTATTGCATTTTTATTCATTATTTTTTTTTACTACTATTGGCGGCGATCAGCGATTTTTTTCGTGACTGCGACATTATGGCGGACACTTCGGACAATTTTGACACATTTTTGGGACCATTGTCATTTTCACAGCAAAAAATGCATTTAAATTGCATTGTTTATTGTGAAAATGACAGTTGCAGTTTGGGAGTTAACCACAGGGGGCGCTGTAGGAGTTAGGGTTCACCTAGTGTGTGTTTACAACTGTAGGGGGGTGTGGCTGTAGGACTGACATCATCGATCGAGTCTCCCTATGAAAGGGATGACTCGATCGATGCAGTGAAGCACGGGGAAGCCGTGTTTACATACGGCTCTCCCCGTTCTTCAGCTCTGGGGATCGCGACGGGGCGGCTATAAACGAATAGCCGCGCCGTCGTCCCGGATCGCTCCCCGCGGGAATCCGACCGCCGCATGTAGCGGGGGGGTCCCGATCGGACCCCCGACCCGCGGAAAGGCAAGGACGTACCTGTACGCCCATTTGCCTGTACGTGCCATTCTGTGGACGTACATATACATGCGGCGGTCGGGAAGTGGTTAAATCGAAACTGGACCTGAGGGGAGAGGATTAAGAATTGCCTCTCTCCCTATTCAAGTCTATGAGAATGCAAAAGCAGCTTGAAGCAGGTCAACTGTAGGCCATCTTCAGGTCAAATGCACCTGAAATTAATTATGAATAATCTCTTACTTGTCTCAAACGGATGTCAAGTACACTGCATTTGCTCATCTACACAGGCTCTAAAGTGCATGACCATGAGCTCTTAAAGAGGGGGTTCACCCTAAAAAAAAAATTCTAGCATTAAATCAAGCATAGTAGCGCGAGCTACAGTATGCCTTTATTTTATTTTTTGGCCCCGTACTCAGTTTAATCCCGTAGTGAAGTTTCAGACTCCACTCGGGAAATGGCCGTTCTTATGCATAGGGAAGATGATTGACGGCCAGCTATGGCGCGTCCCGCTTCTCCGGAAATAGCCGAAATAGCACTTGGCTCTTCACAGCGCCTGCGCCTAGTCTGTGCGCAGGCGCCGTATAGCGCCGTGAAGAGCCGAGACCTACTCCGGCTATTTTCGGGAAGTGTGACGCGCCATAGCCGGCCATCAATCATCTTCCCGGCCATTCCCTGCGGGGAGTCTGAAACTTCACTATGGCATTAAACTGTGAGTACGGCACCAAAAAAATAAATAAAGGCATACTGTAGCTCGCGCTACTATGCTTGATTTAATGGTAGATTGTTGTTATTAAGGGTGAACCACCGCTTTAACATGATGTCTGCACAACACACTCTTGACCAGGGAACAGGACCTTGACTGGACCAGGGATGACCTCAGACATGTTTAGATCCTACTCCAAACCTACCTGAGCAATCCCACCAAGAAGCTGTCACTGTGCACCGCCAATCATAAGTGGCCATAGCCCTCTCCCCACGGCCGAGTGTATACACTCCGCTTGCATACTAGAATCCGATCACGCTTGAGCTCATCCCTACTTTGGAGCTATGAGAGGTGCAAGTGTTTGGATATGGAGTTTTGCCTCAATGCTGCACCATCTTGACTTACAATCACTGACAAACATTAAAGCATACATTGTTGCATAGTAAATTCAATAAAACATCCTCACTTGGAAACTCCACAGGTTGTTGAGGTCTAAAAGACACATCTGGGTGTCTCACATCAACAAACCTTTCATATGATACCACCTTGACAACTAAAACCACTGGCATTTGTCTAAGGAGAAGTTCACATTTCTGGGCCTGTAATGGCAAAAGTCTTTAGTTGACACCAACATGTTAAATAAAACAAGAAGTGAAATATGAGGACCGCAACATAAAATCTGGGCCTGTAAAAGCAAGCAAAGCTTGTCTATGACAGCATGTTGTCGACAAGCAGCTCAGGCACAACATAGAAATTTTGGTCTTGTGATAGCAAGAAACCTTCCTATGGCAAATTGTGCAGCTGTTGTCAATTAGTATAGTTAAGACCCAAGGTGACAGTTGACAAGCAAAGAAAGTTCCAGTCAAAAGGTTTTGGCCTGTAACAACAATAAGAAACCATTCAATGGCCAAATCTGATTAACAGAGACATCTGACAGACAGCAAGGCTAAAAACAAGACCGATCAAACTCCGCTAAATTAGTGTCAGGGCAAAGGAACAGCAACAAAAGCCTCTCTATTACACCACGTCGCATGTGTATGTTATGGGCCACACACAGGCCACATGGTATCCTAGAAAGGCTTTTGCTCTTACCACAGGAAGGCCAAACACTTTAGGTCAAGACCTTTAGCATAACTCCAACAAAAACATATTTCCTGGCAGGATTAACCTTGCTTGAAAACGAGGAATTAAAAAAAGTGGGCAGTACAGTGGCTTAGCAGTTAGCATATCTGCTCTGCAGCATTAGGGCCATTTGTTCATATAAAGGTCAGGACAATCCCTGTTCTTGCCTGGGTTTCCTCCAAAGAAATGCTGGTAGGTTAGTTGTCTTCTGTATAAATTGGCCCTAGTGTATGTGAGATAGGGATCCTAGATTGTAAACTCCTTGAAGGCAGAAACTGATGTGAATGTACAATACGTAAAAAATGTAACATGCTGCATAAATTGACGGTACTATATGAATACCTGCTGTACATAAAAATAGGCCAAATTAACCACTTGCCGACTGCATAACGCTGTTGTACGGCGGCAAAGTGGTTCTCCTGTGCCACATCTTGTACCTAGTATGTGATCTGGCACTTCCAGGTAGGAGGCGTGTGCGCCGCTTCTGCTGTGATTAGTCACAGTACAAGCCAATCAGCACAAATCGGTACCAATGAATGATCGCTGGCACTTGCTGATCGGTGAGGAGAAAGACAGAACAAAAAGCTCTGCCTACAGTTTGTAGATGTAGCGCTCACCCCCGAAGGAGCCGCTGGTTATTGAATGGGATGGCCTGCTACCTCTGTGACTCTGCCGTCTAGGGTAGTTGATGAGAGCTGTAGAAATGGAATGTCCACACAGCAGGTGTCTTTATCTTGTGCTTTTATTTACCCAACAAGGTAAAACAGTAAAACTTGAGGTAGAGAGTAAAGATGTATGAGGAGAAGAAACAGCAGATTCAGGCATAACGATATAGAAACAGTCCTGCTTCCAACAACACTTTGCTTTTGTTGCCACTCCCTCCGGAGTGGGTATAATGTACCTGGACAGGCCTCTCACACCGACCTGGCAGCCAGAGTTTCGCTCAGAACCTTGAGGGAAAAGATCTCTGCCACAGACCCTCCCTAGAACTTAGATCATGGAGACAATCCCCCTTGCTAGTATTAGTGCCTGGATCAACTTCAGGTAGTTTTGCAAATAGGTACCGACTGACAGGTGACCAACATCCAACCTTTCAGTGTCCGGCTACCTTGATCCCCAATGGATTGTCGAGGCCCTGTTGGATCGCCAGCCTCTCTTGGCTCTCCTCAGGCGCACTCCCCACCGAACAGCTATCTTTCTTGGGATCTTCTCAGAATTGGGGACCCAGTCGATTACTGGGGCCCCGCCACAGCTTTAAATGTTCCAGGCCAACATGGTCCCGAAACCAGGAACACCGCGTGGCACGCGCACCCCGGCCTGGTAGGCCATCTTGCCGGGGGGCTGTGATGTGTGTCACCCTGAAAGTGGGTGCCACACCGGAAAAGAACTCCGCCTCAATGGCGTCTGTTCCACAAGTACCCTCTCCCAGCATGTCCTGCGAGAGAAACCCCCTCCTGATTGGCTGCTGGCAAGAGGCACCCAAGCCTCGACTCCACTGGCGCCACCAGTCGCCCCATGGTGGTATAACACCCCGGCAACAACAGAATGAGCCCACAGCACAGCCTTGCTGAAACAGAGACCCTTTTAGAATTACAATTGAGATCAGAGTCAAATTATACTCTGACTATCCCTTAAATTTTGTCAGCACCGGTACTTAGAAGTACCCCGGCGCTACATAGACAATATACATTTCAGAAAAATCAACTACTATACACTTATTGGGATTGTTTTAATCAAAGATGTGTAGTAGAATACATTTTGGCCTAAATGTATGAAGAAATTAGTATTTTGGAAGAAAGTAGAAAATATTGTTGTTTTTTCCCCTACATTTTTGGTCTTTTTTGTTTATATAAAAGACATAAAAAAATTAAAAATAAACAGAAAGAAGAAAGCGCTATTTGTGTGAAATAAATGTGAAATAATGTGAAATAAATTATAAAAATGTAATTTGTATACAGTGTTGCATGACTGAGCAATTGCCCGTTAAAGAAGCACAGTGCTGAAAAGCAAAAAATGCCCTAGTCTTGAAGGGGGTAAAACCTTCTGGAGGTCAAGTGGTAATGCTCACATGCCGCTCATATGCATCCATGGGGGACAGAGGTGTCTGTACTGAGAGCACATTCACTGCATGCTCCCAGCACCGTGACTGAACTGTCAAAAACATCTCGTAGTCTCTGCTAATGATCGGGGGCTGGCTCCTGCTCATATACCCACTGTGACAGACATTCAAAAAATGGAACAGAGAATAAAAAACATGCAATATTTATCACCAGGGTTTTGCTGGCGGTATCACATGCAGTATTTTTCAGAAACAGCATGGGGGTCCCCGCCCAAGTGCTGATTGCTAAGGAGCGGGCCGGGAAGCTGGCTGCCGCGTCATTAACAGCGGATGACTCATTAGCTGTCAGCAGGGGAAAAAAAACATGGCAGCAATTAAAAATAAAAACAGTGTGGGGGTGCCCCCCCCCAATGCATACCAGGCCCTCCTGGACCATACCAGGCCACATGTCCTCATAGCACCTTATCCCCATGTTGATGGGGACAAGAGCCTTTTACCCACATCCTTGGGCTGTGGTTTTGATGCGGGGGTTCCCCTGAAAATCGATACCAGACCCAAAGGGCCTGGCATGCATTGGGGAGGGAACCCCACGCTGTTTTTTTTATTCTTTTTAATTGCCCGCATTTTTTCCCCGCTGACGGTTGATAAGTCATTCGTTGTTAAGGACGTGGTGGTCAGCTTCCTGGCTAGCTCCTTAGCAACCAGATCAATGCCATAAATTGTTGTATGTAATTACCACTCAATTGAACAAACACTGCATTCGCTATTTGAAGGGGCTGTAAAGGTTATTTTTTTTCCCAAAATAGCTTCCTTTAAATTAGTGCAGTCCTCCTTCACTTACCTCATCCTTCCGTTTTGCTTTTAAATGTCCTTATTTCTTCTGAGAAATCCTCATTTCCTGTTCTTCTGTCTGTAACTACACACAGTAATGCGAGGCTTTCTCCCTGGTGTGGAGAAAAGCCTCTTGAGGGGGGAGGGGGCGAGCAGGCAAGTCAGGACACTCTCTACTTTGCAGATAGAGAAAGGAGCTGTGGGTTAGTGGGCGTCCTGACACTCCTGCTCGCCCCCTCCCCCCTCAGGAGGCTTTCTTCACACCAGGGAGAAAGTCTCGCATTACTGTGTGTAGTTACAGACAGAAGAACAGGAAATTAGGATTTCTCAGAAGAAATAAGGACATTTAAAAGCAAAATCGATGGATGAGGTAAGTGAAGCAGGACTGCACTAAGGTAAAGGAAGCTATTTAGGGAAACATTTTTTTACCTTTACAACTCCCTTTAACATAAAATTCTTAGTGAATTGCACTTTCAAAACTGATTTACAGCAAGTAGACATGTGCAATTCGTTTCATTCCGAATTCGTTTTTTAGCTAACGAAAAACCGCTTGACAAATTTTTCCAAATAGTCTTAAATTAGAATATTCGAAAATTCTGAAAATTAGTAAATTCCACAATTTGTAAATTCAAATTAAATTATAGGGATTGGAATTTCCTTTCAAATTTGCCTGTTAGTGAACATAATGAATACAAAATTTATCCGAAGTTAAAAATTATCTGAAATAACGAATGCCGTATCGAAACAAATGGAATGTAACTAATTAATTATTATTATTATTATTTATTATTAATTTGTCCCGTTCTATTAGTTTAGATGCAGCATTCGTTATTTCGAATAAGTCGTAACTTTGGATAAATTTGTATTCATTACGTTCACTAACAGACACATTTTAAAGGAAATTCCAACACCTATAAATTTAATAGTTAGTTATTATTAGTTAGCTAGTTAGTTATTCTTTAGAACTATCAGATTTTTTTTCTTTTTTTCGGGTTTTGGAAATGTCCGAATTTACAAATTGTGATTATAACGAATGACTCGAAAAACGAAAAACAAATGAAACGAAAACAAACTAATTTTACCGCATTTTATATGCCATTAATTAATGCTTAGAGAATTGACCCCTCAGTCCCAATGCCAGGCTGCATTTTCACATGATTAGTATTACAGGTTCAAAGGCTCTTCCTTAGAAGAGAAAAAAAGCTGCACATCCCTATAAAAATTATATATTTTTTACATAAAACTGCAATAGAAGATGATTGGGCTCTGCCGCATGCATATATTACGATAGGAAATATATCTTGACAGTAGAGAACATGAGAAGAGAACATATTGAGCAGAGCTGGTAACTTATTGGATAAATGCTTCTTCATTGCTCAGTCTGCAGACTGTGGGTGACACAACTTCCAAATGATTGAATATAAGAAAAAAAAAAAAGGAAAAAGTGGTGGATTTTGCTGATTTTTGATTGTTACGTTGTTTTCTTATGCACAGGAAGTTTTTGAACCCTATATTAGGGGTATATTTGCCTTTATATACACATTTGTGGGTAAATTTTGTTTTAGGGGAAGTGCGGCGTGGGGATTTATAACTTCATTAGATAGATAGCTACCACACTAACCTACTGGATTTCTTAGGTCAATCAATTATAAATAAATAAATAAATACATAAATAAATTAAATATTAAAACCCGTCTGCGTAAGCTTTTAGAAAATCTGGTAGAATTGGAGTAATAGGAGGCACACGCGCGTGCCTGTGGTGTGACGCCGGAGCCGATGCACGTGGCCGGCGGATGCGATGTCTGCCGGCCACCCACGATCGCTCCACAGAGAACCAGAAAAGGGATCTGTCAATGTAAACAAACAGATCCCCATTCTGTCAAGGGAGTAAAGAGAAATTGTCTGTTCCTTGTGATTAGGAACAGCGATCTCTCTCCTCCTCCGGGTAGTACACTCCCCTCACAGTTAGAAACACCTCCCTAGGGAACACTTAACCCCTCGATCGCCCCCTAGTGTTAACCCTTTCACTGCCAGTGTCATTTATACAATAATCAGTGGCTATTTTTAGCACTAATCGCTGTATAAATGTCACTGGTCCCAATTTTTTTTTTTAAAAGTATCTAATCTGTCCCCTGAAATGTTGCAGTCCCACTAAAAATCACCGTCATTACTAGTAAAAAATAAAAATGGCATAAATATATCCCCTATTTTGTAGACGCTATAACTTTTGCTTAAACCAAGCAATATACGCTTATTGCGTTTTTTCTTTTACCAAAAATATGTAGAAGAATACATATTGGCCTAAACTGATGCCATTTTTTTCTGTTTATAGCACAAAAAAAAAAAAAAAAAAAACAACACAGATGTGATCAAATACCACCAAAAGAAAGCTATTTGTGGGAAAAAAAGGACATGAATTTTGTTTGTGTACAACTTTGCACGACCGCACAATTGTCAGTTAAACCGACACAGTGCCGTATCGCAATAAATGGCAAAAAAAGGCCCGGTAATTGTCTGATTATTCTGTATACGTGCTAAATCTACAATAAACAGAGTTTAAAGGAAAGATGGCTGACATAGTACAATACTCTACTATTAAGCCCAAACAATGAGCTCTCTTAATTGTGGATGACACCACTTTATTCCAAGCTTAAAGGGTTAGTTCACCAATTCTTGTTTGGCTGTACTTCACCTGTGGATCACAGGAGTGCCGTTTGTTTTGTTCTGCTGTGACCTGTTTTCAGCAGGCAGACGTCTGACGTCACAGAGCCAGACCAAGCTGGGGCAAGATCGTGACAATGAAGTCGTGATCCGCCCACATGCCTGGACCTGCACCCGGCTCAGCCTCTCAGTGAACCGATGAGAGCCTGAGTCAGCTGCTCTTGCCCCCACCACAGCCCCACCCACTCTCCAGTGACAGCGATGATTGACAGTCACTAGTTCTCTGCTCAAGGAGCCCTGAGAATCGAGCAAACAGCAATGTTTTCTTGCTCGGTTCTCAGTCTTAGAGCCGGCGGGTGACAGATGCAGCATCCACCTAGGTAAGTATGATTGTATATACCATGTATTATTGTTCTTCTGAGTATTTTATGGCTATGAATAGGGATGACCTTCGTGTTCGAGTCAAACTCACTCAGGGTGGCTTTGGCCAATTATGCCTCAGGGGATTTAGTAAACGCCCCACACTATATAAGTCAGCCTGGAAGTCGGCCTTGTGTAGTGTATTGCGGCGTTGGTGAAAGATAGACAGAGAGAGAGAGAGAGAGAGAGCGCGAGAGAAAAGAGAGCGAGCAGGCAGGCGAGTCAGTTAGCTGCAGTTACAGTGTGTAGAGGATATATATGCATCCCAGGTGTTTTTTATATATTTATACACTGTATTCAGTTTATCTAGATCTGTTCCTGTATTCTCTTCCTAATATACTGACAGGCAGGCAGGGAGGTGATTGTGCTAGCTGCAGTATTTTCACTTAGTGTACTGTGTCCTCTGCACAGTGTGCACCTAAAGCTTACCTGAATACAATTGCTGGTGTTCTCATACAATTACAGTCAGGGACCTACAGTATTCAGTGTTATTGTCCTTTGCACAGTGTGCACCTAAAGCTTACCTGAATACAATTGCTGGTGTTCTCATACAATTACAGTCAGGGACCTACAGTATTCAGTTTTATTGTCCTTTGCACAGTGTGCACCTAAAGCTAACCTGAATACAATTGCTGGTGTTCTCATACAATTACAGTCAGGGACCTACAGTATTCCGTTTTATTGTCCTTTGCACAGTGTGCACCTAAAGCTTACCTGCTGGTGTTCTCATACAAATACAGGCAAAATTACAAACAGATTCTACTTAACAAACCTACAGTCCCTGTCTTGTTTGCATCGCCTGCATACTGCTTTTCAGAGTATATAGGGCCTGGGGGCCCCACACCTTTCCTTTTTTTAATTTGGGTGTAGGGTTCCCCTTAATATCCATACAAGACCCAAAGGGGCTGGTAATGGCCTGGGGTGGCCATGACATTTTTCTCAATGATTTTCATCCATATTGGGACCAGACATTACATTAAAGCCGCAAGCAGTTTTAAATGACTTTTTTCCTATAGAAATGTAATTTTGTGCAGGGACAGTTCTAAACACGGGAAACACGTGCCATTTCACAGGCATACTATAGACACCCAGCAGGTACGATATTTTTTCACTTTAAGCATCATTAAAATCACTGCTCCCAAAAAAAATGCAGTTTTTAAAACTTTTTTTTGCATTGATACATGTTCCCTGGGGCAGGACCTGGGTCCCCAAATTCTTTTTAGGACAATAACTTGCATATTAGCCTTTAAAATGAGCACTTTTGATTTTGAAACGTTCGAGTCCCATAGACCTCAATGGGGTTCTAAAGTTTGCGCGGACATTTGGTCCGTTCAAAGGTTCTGGTCCGAACCAAACAGGGGGGTGTTCGGCTCATCCCTAGCTATGACGAAGGCTACACATGACGAAACGCATAAGCCCTGTATTATTTAGTACCACACCTGCATTAATAAATGTATTCATTGCGGAAGATCAAGCTGCCGGCTTTGCTTTATCTACATGTATATACCACACTTGAAGATGGTAATCATTGAGTTTCCACTTTTTCAGTGATTTTGACTAACTTCCAGGTCCTGTACTGAGCAGCTGGTCTATGCATACAGTAGCTCTGTACAGGCACATTCTCTGAGTGAATGCAAAGTGTTCTCTGCTTGGTTGAGGTGGAGTGGCGGGGTGGGGTGGTGATAGTGATGAAGTAAGGGTAAATCTACCCAACAACGACACAAAGGACCATATTATTAAGGGTAAATCTCCCCAACAACAACACAAAGGACCTGATTATTACAGCCCGCTGGCTCTTGGGAGACACCTGCTGGTGGACACTGGAGCTGCAGAAAACAGCCCAGAGCAGCACAGTGCCATCAGCATGTGATCTCAGTCCTAACAGGTCATGTGTTAGGCTGGGATTTCTCAACCAGTGTTCCCTGGAACCCTGGGGCTCCTCCACTACACCAACTACCAATAAAAGAAGGCACTTTTCTACTGATCACCAGTGTGAAGGGGAACTATAATTTTTACCATTTGTTTATTTTCTGTCCAATATTATTATTTGTTCCATTTCATTAAAGTTACTGAAACGTTTTTTTCTCAGAGAGCATGAGTATTAAAAAACAGTCTGCTCTGGTCTATATAGAATATATATACTGTATATGCTAGATACACTATGGGCCAGATTCACAAAAGGGTTACGACGGCGTATCTGCTGATACGCCGTCGTATCCCTGTTTCTATCTATGCGGCTGATTCATAGAATCAGTTACGCATAGATATCCCTAAGATCCGGCAGGTGTAATAGTTTTACACTGTCGGATCTTAGGATGCAGTACCGCGGCCGCCGCTGGGGGCATTTCTCGTCGTAAACCAGCGTCGGGTATGCAAATTAGCACTTACGGAGATCCACAAAGGTTTTTCACTTCGTGAAGTCGCCGTAAGTGTTAGTTTGCCGTCGCAAAGATAGGGTACCTTTTACAAAGTGTAAAGTTAGTACACCATGTAAAAGTATACCCGTCTTTCCCGCGTCGCTGTCAATTTTTTTTAAAATGTTTTATTTTTCCCGCCGCAACTCTTTTTTACCTGTCGCGATTCACAAAACCTTGGCGCAATGTAACATCGCGCAAAGCACGTCGGGAAAATAGCGTCGGGAGCATGCGCAGTACGTCCGGCGCGGGAGCGCGCCTAATTTAAATGGGACTCGCCCCATTTGAATTGGCCCGCCTTGCGCCGAAATGATTTAGGATACACCGCCGCAAATTTCCAGGTAAGTGCTTTGTGGATCGGGCACTAACTTGGGCAATTTGTGGCGGTGTAACTTAAATCGGAAAAGTTACGTTGCGCCCGCTGGTTGTGAATCTGGCCCTATATTCTTTTATATATTATATGTATGACTTACTGACCACACAAACATGCAATGAGCTAGAGATGTAACAATGTAGCAGGGGTTCACAGAGACATGAACAATATTTCAAGGGTTCCTCTTTAGGGATCTTCAAACTACGGCCCTCCAGCTGTTGCAGAACTACACGTCCCATGAGGCATTGCAAAACTCTGACTTTCACAGACATGACTAGGCATGATGGGAATAGTAGTTCCTGAACAACTGGAGGGCCATAGTTTGGAGACCCCTGCTCTATATTAAAGGGGTTGAGAAAGGTTGTTATAGACCATATTTCAAATTACACCTAAATTTAGGGTATAAAATTATACATTTTATTCAGTCTATTATTAATTTTGCTGCTAGACTCACTAACCAATCCTTGACTGCTGCTCCTTTCTGCCAATCTTTTCACAGGCTTCCCCTACCCCACCGTATAAAATTCAAAATGCTAACCACAACATACAAGGCCATCCACAACATCGTCCCAATCTACATCACCAACCTCATTTGCAGATATCGCCTAAATTGTCCCCTCCACTCCTCCCAGGACATCCTGCTCTCCATCTCCTTTGTTACCTCCTCCCATGCTCGCCTTCAGGACTTCTCCAGAGCCTCTCCCATCCTCTGGAACTCCCTGCCCCAGTATGTCCGATCAGCCCCTAACCTCTCTACCTTTAGGAGCTCCCTGAAAACGAATTTATTCAGGGAAGCCTATCCCACACCTACCTAACAACTGTCCCCAAGCCACCCCCATCAAATCATTCTCCGCAGCCATTACCTTTTGTACCACCACCCCCTCCCTTTAGAATGTAAGTTCTACGAGTAGTTCTACTGTAATTGTGCTGTTCTCCCTCTAAATTGTAAAGCGCTGCGTAAATCGTGTATAATAATAATAATACTACATGGTCGCAGAACTCAAACTGTAACTAATAGACATATGCCTCGTACAAACGATCAGTTTTTCCGACAGGAAAACCGCGTTTTTTTGTTCAGCAGGAAAACGGCTGAAATTTGTCTTGCATACACACGGTCAGACTAATCTTGTCTGAAATTCCGAACGTCAAGAACGCGGTGACATACAACACGTACGACGAGATCTATGAAGTTCAATAGGCAATTCGGCTCTTCTGCTTGATTCTGAGTATGCACATTTTTTCACGTCGTAATTGCATACAGACGACTGCGATTCGCGATAGTAATTTTTTCTGTCACGAAAATTGAGATCCTGCTCTCAATGTTTTCTTGGCAGGGAAACTGTCAAAAAAAGTGTGATGGAGCATACACATGGTCGGAATTCCTGACAAAAACCTCACATCACACTTTTCTTGTCAGGAAAACTGATCGTGTGTACGAGGCACACCCTTTGAAGAGGATGCAACCCTGATTTTAACAACGTTTTGCAATGTGTCCCATAAACAATTGCCTTGTATATAAAGTGGTTGTAAACCCACTCTGACAACTTGCACCCACAGGTAAGCCTAGATTAAAGCTTACCTGTAGGTGCAAGAAATATCTTCTTAACCTGCACAGTTAAGGAGATATTTGCAGAAAACACTGCATCGATGTTTACAGCGCATGCACGCCGTAGACAACGGCGCAGGCGCACTGAGCGTGCCGGTTTCTCTGAATGGAATAATGCTGGGGCCGGCGCAGGAGTGACGTCATCGCCGCTCTGGCCAGTAACAGCGCCGGAGCGCCGAAACTCGGAAGCCGATCGGAGGGGACATGGCGGTGGAGGGGAACGAGGAGCGCTTCAATTTCAGGTAAGTACCACATAATGAGCTAGTATGCTATGCATACTAGCTCATTATGCCTTTCTTGTGCAGGGTTTTTTTTCTTAAAAAAAAAAAGTGTTTACTTCCTCTTTAAGATTACTGGTTTTATCATTTGTTACATCTCAGTGATGCTGATCTCTGGCTGCATCTTTGCATCTGTTTCCTGTCTACATGCATTCTAGCTGTATGAGATTTCTCAGGAGCAGCTTCCCGATCATCAGCTCCCAACTGTATTCACTAAAGCAGCAGAGCAGTTGCTTGGCACGGGACCCGAAAATCACTGTAGTAGTGGTGCCTGCTACAGTGATTTCCAGCTCTCACGGGGATCCCACAGCTCAAAAGTAACATTTCTGTCTTTGCAGATGACACCAAGCTATGCAGTGGAATGACGTCCTTGCAGGATGTCTCCAATTTACAAGCCGACCTCAATGCTCTGTCTAATTGGACGACTGAGTGGCAGATGAGATTTAATGTTGATAAATGTAAAGTTATGCACTTAGGGAATAAGAATATGCATGCATCATACATGCTAGGGGGAGTACAACTGGGGGGATATGTAGTGGAGAAGGATCTGGGGGTCTTGGTAGATCATAAGCTCAATAATAACATGCAATGCCAAGCTGCGGTTTTCAAAGCGAGCAAAGTCCTTTCTTGTATTAAGAGAGGTATGGACTCCAGAGACAGAGATATAATTTTGCCCCTGTACAAATCATTAGTAAGACCTCATCTGGAATATGCAGTTCAGTTTTGGGCACCAGTTCTCAAAAAGGATATCAGAGAACTGGAGAAAGTGCAGAGAAGGGCAACCAAACTGATAAGAGGAATGGAGGAGTTCAGCTATGAGGAAAGATTAGAAGAACTAAATTTATTCACTCTTGAGAAGAGGAGAATAAGGGGGATATGATCAACATGTACAAATATATAAGAGGTCCATACAGTGAACTTGGTGTTGAGTTATTCACTTTACGGTCAACACTGAGGACAAGGGGGCACTCTTTACGTCTAGAGGAAAAGAGATTTCACCTCCAAATACGGAAAGGTTTTTTCACAGTAAGAGCTGTGAAAATGTGGAACAGACTCCCTCCAGAGGTGGTTCTGGCCAGCTCAGTAGATTGCTTTAAGAAAGGCCTGGATACTTTCCTAAATGTACATAAAATAACTGAGTACTAAGATTTGTAGGTAAAGTTGATCCAGGGTAAATCCGATTGCCTCTCGGGGGATCAGGAAGGGATTTTTTCCCCTGCTGTAGCAAATTGGATCATGCTCTGCTGGTTTTTTTTGGCTTCCTCTGGATCGACTGTGGGTATGGAGTTGGGTGTATGGGGTTGCACTGTGTTTTTTATTTTCTTTGTTTATTTTTTGTGGTTGAACTGGATGGACTTGTGTCTTTTTTCAACCTGACTAACTATGTAACTAACTATGTAACTATAACACATACATACTTACACTGGTCCAAGCTGGCCAATGTCACTATGTAAAAAGAGTCATACACAAACTTCAGCTTTAACAAGTTAAAGCTTGTATGAGATTTTTTAGAGTGTTTTTCCATACTGAAATATAGATCCAGTTATGCTTGGTGCAGGTGGGGGATTGTTTCCCAAATTTTTTTCTTTGGCCTCTGCAAAATCATCCTGTATCACGCAAAGCAATGCAACACGGACATGCAGCTTATACACAAAGGTTATTATGTAATCCTATAAAATCTTATTATGAGTCAATGTGGATTACAGTACACAAATGGTCTTTAGAGGAATATTAATAAAACATGGTAGACTGCCCAAAACAAAAATGGTGACTATTGTAACAAAAGTACAGAGACAGATTCTGCTTGGCCTTTAATATACATAGTCAGTAAGCACCACTTTGCATTTAATCACAGTCTAAGGAATTTTTCTACTAAACCTTAAAGGCATTATGTTATTTTGCAGTACAGAACTTGGCTGTATCATAGTACAAAGGCTGGCTAGTGCAGAACCTCACTTCAATCAATTGGATTTAATTGCATTGTAGTCAAGTTACTAGAAGGTTAATGTTGCAAACAACGTGCATAGGTAGGGGTACACTTGGAATGATGCTAAAGCCCATCTACAGCGAAAACTTTTTTTTTTTTTTAAGTGGGAACTAGTTAGAACTTGCCAGGTTTGTATTGATGTTTGTGATCCCACTGAGGGTGATTTCCCCTTATTTCCAGTCCCAGTGGTACCTGGACAAGAAATGAGGTAGGGAAGTAAGTGTCACTGGGAGAGGAAGTTTTAAACAGCAATAAAAACCTGATCCTCTTTGCTATGGAGCACCTGCCTATAGTGATTCGCAATAATCCATCCATAAAGGGAGTGTTGGTAGGACACAATGGATACAAACTATGCCTATATGCAGGTGCTTTACTTCTCTATATTACCAACCCTAAGATTACATCCCTGGTCCTCTTAAGCCTCATACACACGATCGGACTTCAAACAAACTTTTCCGTGGATTTTTGTCCGAAGGGAGTTGGCTGGGCACACCCATAGCATATACACGGCAGGACTTTTCTGCAAACTTTCCCAACATCACATGTTTTCTGCTCTATACCGCCACCTTTTGGTCAACTTCTGCTATTGTTGGTTGATTTTAACATTGGTTCTGGGCATGCGTATTTGTACTTCAGACAAAAGTCTGATGGATTTCTGTACACCATCGGACTTTTGTTGCCGAAAAGTTTTTCTGTTTGCAGAGCGAACTTTTGTCCGATGAAAACTGAAAAAGTGTGTCCGATGGAGTGTACACACGGTCGGATTTTTTGCAAAACTTGCTCATTTTGAAGTTTGTTGGCAAAAAGTCTGTGTGTACCAGGCTTTACAAGTATTTGGTTTTGGTGACACACACACAAACTTTAAGAACAATATCCATAAAACTGAGGCTCTCAACATTTCTTCATTTATGGATGACAAATTAGATCAGACAGAATTTTTCTCTCTCTCCTGGCAATGCAGAACCCTTAAATATTTAGGTGTATACTTTCCTACCCAACTGGACAACCAATAAGGCCTCAACTACAAACCCTGGTGGTCACATGTCCAACAAAAATTGATGGTCTGGACTAGGCCAAACATAACAATACCCGATTGGCAGGATGGCCTTTTACATTATAAAATGGATATTTTTCCACGCTTACTATACATGCTCCAAACCACCCCCCCATTGGCATTCCAAAATCTTTTGCACATTACGATAAATTGTGGGTACAACTGCAAACCTTCACCCACCCATCCCTCTAACTTTCTTACCCTGAATGGACTTAAAGGGGTTGTAAACCTACGTGTTTTTTCACCTTAATGCATCCTATGCATTAAGGTGAAAAAACACCTTGCAGCGTCCAGCCCCCTAGCCCTCGTTTTACTTACCTGAGCCCCGAATTTCCATGAGCGCGTCCCTGCGGTCCATCTCTCCTTGGAGTCCCAGCTTTGATTGGATAGATTGATAGCAGCGCAGCCATCGGCTCCCGCTGCTGTCAATCAAATCCAATGACGAGTGGGCCGGGGCCGAGTCACACACTCTGCTGCGTCTATGGACGCCAAGTGTATGACATGGGAGTGCGCCCGCAAGGTAACCCCCTCGGGAGAGAGCTTCCAGAGGGGGTTATCTAATTGGGGGAGGAGCTGCGAGAGACGCCATGGGACCCAAGAACAGGAGGATTGGGGCCACTCTGTGCAAAAAGAACTGCACAGTGGAGGTAAGTATGACATGTTTGTTATTAAAAAAAAACAAAAACACAGGCACCTTTAGAGCCGGTTCACACTGGGGCGGCACGACTTCTGGGGCGACTCGGCAAGGCGTCCTGAAGACGACTTCAGAGGCGACTTGCAAAATGACTTCTGTATAGAAGTCAATGCAAGTCGCCCCCAAAGTCGTACAAGAACCTTTTTCTAAGTCAGAGCGACTTGCGTCGCTCCTATTAGAACGGTTCTATTGAATAGAATGGGACACGACTCGTCAGGCGGCTGAGTCGCCTGACGAGTCGCCCCAGTGTGAACCGGCTCTTAGTTTCACTTTAACTACTACAATAAAACATATAAATATATAAATATACAATAAACAATAAAAATATCTGCTGACACTATATTGCTGGGCACAATGACAGAAAATTAAATAGAAAGGTGTAGCGCTTAAAGAATAAACAGTAGAGTTCATCAATATTGAGCTGTTAAGGATGATCGAAACAAGGTCCACCGCTGAATAACTTCAGATAAAAATGGATAGAATAACCACCACCATCACACAATAATACTGACTCTTACCATCAGTGTATAGGGTATACACATTAAATTTATTAGGTAATGACACCAACGATCCTTCCTACACTTCCTTCCTTCCTTCCTGAAGACCGATCCACTCCACAGAAAGTTACACTGATCCTCTTCCCATAAGGCAAAATAACCCAAAGACCACTTCCAATTATTTAGGATTGCAACAAATATACTGGAATAGATTGTGCCATACGCATGCGTCTTTGGATCTTCCTCTTCTATAGAAAATTCAAACCAGTTTGTGACAGGGCCTCTTATTCAAAAAGCGTTATTGATATTCCAATACAGCTCAATACTGTGGCGATTCACCTTCCCCACTATGGGAGGATAAGGGCGTGGAAAAGCAACCTTGCCTTATTTTTGGTGACCGCAAACTTTCAGCAGTGTCAATTACTGAAGACAGGAGCTCAGTGAGAGGTCAGTGTCTGGGCTCCATGCTGCCAGTCCTGTCACTTCCTGGTGTCTCCTTACAGGTGACCTGAGGTGATCAGGTTCAGTCAGGTCACCTGTGAGGAGACGCCAGGAAGTTCTATCTTTTTTTATCTGAAGTTATTCAGCGGTGGACTTTGTTTGGATCGTCCTTAAGGCTGCATTCACACCTGAGCGACAAAACGCCAGACGCCGGACGCTTCTGCCGCTAGAGGGGAGAATTCCCATTGCTGTCTATGGAGACGGTTCACATCTCATAGACGCCGAACGCCTGTCGCCTGAAAAAAAGTCCCGGACCCTTTTTTTCAGGCGACAGTGGCGTTTTCCCATTGACAGCAATGGGAAGACTTTTGAAAAAAAAAAAAAAATTGAAAGTTTCACACCCGCGGCAAAATACGCCGCTACCGCCGAACGCGGCTGTCGCTCAGGTGTGAATGGGGTCTAACAGCTCAATATTGATGAACTCTACTGTTTATTTATTTATTTTAGCGCTACACCTTTCTATTTAATTTACTTAACTAGTACAATTTAGTGAGAGAGCTAGAACCTTATAGCTTCAGCCATAACTTTTATCTTCAAGTTTTCTCCCCATAGTTTGCTGTTCCCATTAAGATTATATCCTATTGTGTCACATTTTTTATAATGTATGTGTCCCCACTGGTGAGATTTTCCTTAATTTCCTGTCAATGACAGGGTTTCTGTGGGACAGGAAGAGAGGGACAATATCGTACATAGACATGGGCAGCAATACAAAGCTTACAGTCTATTAAATACTAAAAAGAAAATGGCTTTAGCCCAACTTTAAGACAAATAGCTAGATTCAGGATGGCAAGCGCATAGTTGCGGCGGCGTAGAGTACGTCATTTACACTACGCCGCCGTAGGTTAGCGAGGAAAGTACATGATTCACAAAGTACTTGCCTGCTAAGTTACGGCGGCGTAGCCCAAATCGGGCGGGCGTAAGGGCGGCTAATTCAAATTCGGCTTAGGGGGCGTGTTTTATGTTAATTGGGCTTGACCTGACGTGATTGACGTATTTTACGAACGGCGCATGCGCCGTCCGCCTACATATCCCAGTGTGCATTGCGGCAAAGTACGCCGCACGGTCCTATTGATTTCGACGTGGACGTAAATGACGTAAAACCCTATTCACAGACCACTTACGCAAACAACGTAAAATTTTCAAATTTTGCCGCGGGAACGGCGCCCATACTTAACATTACTATTCCAGCTATTTGATGGAATAACTTTAGGCCTGATAATGCGTTACGTAAACGGCGTATCTGTACTGCGTCGGCCGGGCGTACGTTCGTGAATAGGCGTATCTAGTGATTTACATATTCTACGTCGACCGCAATGGAAGCGCCACCTAGCGGTCAGCCTAAAAATTACACTTTAGGATAAGACGGTGTAAGACACTTACGCCGCTCGTATCTGAGCCTAATTTAAGCGTATCTTGTTACCAGAATACGCTTAAATTAGCGCAGACGCAAATTCAGACTTAGGCTGGCGTATCTACTGATACGCCAGCCTAAGTCTCTCTGAATCTAGCTAAAAGGGTATGAAGTTATGTCTGATTCGTTTTGAAAATGTAAAGTCATTCCGATTTATAAAAAAAACTCCAATAACCAAACTCAATTTACCAAAATATTCTAATACAGGGGAACTGCTGCAAAATCAAAATCTATCCAAAAACAGGAAATTTTACTTTTTGGTAAATATAATAATACAAAAAAGTTATTTACTCACATATGGTCCAGCAAGTGAGCGCAGTTGGTGTTCCAGGTATTTTGTGAGATCGTAGCTTTTCTGTATTGAGCTTCTAGCAAGAGGATCTGTTATGTTTAAAGCATCGACAGAGACCGCATGCAAGAGAGAGACCAGCATAGCACATAGGACTCTCTGTGAGCCCTCTTCAGAGACAGTTAGTGACCAGGTTGTAAGGGAGAGTGCAATGCAAGAGAGAGAGATAAGTGGATACACAAGAAGATGGCGGGGGTAATAAGGAGAGAAGCAGGATAAATATAGAGAGAGAAAAGGAGTGGGAGAGAGAGCAGGATAAAGAAAGAGTCGGAAAAAGAGCAAGATAAAGGGAGAGGAGAGGAGGTAAGCGGAAGAGCAGGATAAAGAGAGAGAGGAAAAGGCGATTGTGAGAGTGGGATAAAGAGAAAGAGGTGGAAGGGAGAGCAGGATAAAAAGAGAAGGGAAGAGGCGGAACCGAGAGTGGGGTAAAAAGAGAAGTGGGATAAAGAGAGAGGGGAAGAGGTGGGCAGGAGAGTGGGATAAAGAGAGAGGGGGAGAGGTGAATGAGAGAGGAGGAGAAAGACAGACAGAGAGGAAGAGGTGGAGGGAAGAGTGGGAACAAGAGAGAGAGAGAGAGAGAGAGAGAGAGAGAGAGAGAGAGAAAGAGTTGGAAGTAAGAGTGGGAAAAAGAGAGAGTAGAGGAGGTGGGCGGGAGAGTGGGATAAAAAGAGAAAGGAAGAGGTGGAAAGGAGAGTGAGAAAAAGAGAGAGGGGAAGAGGCAAAAAAAGAGCAGGATAAAGAGAGAAATTAAGAAGTGGAAACGGGGGGGGGGGGGGGGGTAAGAGAAAGTGAAAGAGACGAATGGGAGAGTGGAATAAAGAGGCAAATGAGAGAGTGAAATAAAGAGGCAAACGAGAGAGTGGAATAAAGAGGCAAATGAGAGAGTGGAATAAAGAAAGAGATAAAGAGGAGGAAGGGACAGCGGGAAAAAGAGCGAAAGGAGGTGAAGGTGAAAAAGAGAACAGGAAAAACAGAGAAGGGAAGAGGTGGAAAGGAGAGCAGGAAAGGGGACGGTGAAAGGGAGAGCAGGAACAGGGGATGAAGATGTGGAAGGGAGAGCAGGATAAAGAGAGAGGGGAAGAGGTGAATGAGAGAGGAGGAGAAAGACAGAGAGGAAGAGGTGGAGGGAAGAGTGGGAACAAGAGAGAGAGGGAGAAAGAGTTGGAAGTAAGAGAGGGAAAAAGAGAGAGTAGAGGAGGTGGGCGGGAGAGTGGGATAAAGAGAGAAAGGAAGAGGTGGAAAGGAGAGTGAGAAAAAGAGAGGGGAAGAGGCAAAAAAAGAGCAGGATAAAGAGAGAAATTAATAAGTGGAAACAGGAGGGGGGGGGGGGGGGGGGGGGGTTAAGAGAGAGTGAAAGAGACGAATGGGAGAGTGGAATAAAGAGGCAAATGACAGAGTGGAATAAAGAGGCAAATGAGAGAGTGGAATAAAGAAAGAGATGAAGAGGTGGAGGGGACAGCGGGAAAAAGAGCGAAAGGAGGTGAAGGTGAAAAAGAGAACAGGAAAAACAGAGAAGGGAAGAGGTGGAAAGGAAAGCAGGAAAGGGGACAGTGAAAGGGAGAGCAGGAACAGGGGATGAAGATGTGGAAGGGAAGATGTAGAAGGGAAAAGGGGATAAAGAGAGTGGGAAGAGGTGGGTGAGAGGGTGGGATAAAGAGCGAGGGGGAGAGTGGAAGATTTGAGGGAGAGAGAGAGAGAGAGAGAGAGAAAGATACAGAGTGAGGGGGAGAGGTGGAAGAGTGAGTGGAAGATTTGAGAGAGAGAGAGAGAGAGACATAAAGAGCGAGGGGGAGAGGTGGAGGATTTGAGGGAGAGAGAGCGCAAGCGCAATAAGTAAAAAGGAGAGCAGGATAAAGAAGAAGAGTTAGGAAAGATAACAGGATAAAGAGAGAAGAAAAGTTGGGAAAAGATTTCGAAAAAAATAGCAGGATTAAGAGAGGGAGGAAGAGTTGGGAAAGCAGGATTAAGAAGGGGGAATGGAATAAGGGAGAGAGATAGAATTGGGATAAATAGAGTGTGTAAGAGAGAGAAAGAGAGAATCAGTATGAAGACAGAGAAGAAGAGAGGTGCAGGATGAAGAAAGGGAGAAAGGAAAATTATAATTAGGTGATCAAGGGAAAGAGGAAAAGTAAAAAAAAAAAACACGGAGAGTTTGCAGAAGAAAGGAACAGTGGGAAAAAAAGCAGATGGAAGAAGGGACACAAGTATGGAAAAATGAAGGAAGGGATCATGGTGAATGGGGGAATAGAAGGAAAGCAAGAATGAGTAAGGAAAGGCAAAGAAGGAGTTAAGGAGAAATAGAAAGTGAGAGAAGGAAGAGGGGATACAGGATGACAAAAGTAAAGAAAGAGAGAGAGAGGGAAAGATGGATTGAGTGGGAGATACAGAGAACATATAGAGGGTAGAAAGCGGGAGGGAGACCGCGGGGAAATTAAAAGGTGGGAGAGAGGAGGTGGAGAGGGAAAAAAGACTTGAGAAATAGGGAGGGGGCGGGGGGGTTAAAAGAAGAAATTGTAAGGAGGGAGTAGAGAATTAAGAAAATTAAACAAGATTACAATATGATCACAGAAATAAAATGTGAAATGTAGAGGAAAAAAGGAGGGGAAAAAAAAAAAAAAAATATTAGATAACGTTATTTTGACACAAAGCTAACATTTACCATTAGAAAATGCAAAGTACACAATATAAAGTATAATGTAACAGTATGCAAAGTGAAAACGCAGTGAAAAAAGGCATTTAGAACTTTGCAACCAATCAGATATTTTCATCCATTTTATGGGCTTGAAATGACAACTAGAATCGTATTACTGTGCACACTTTCCTTAAATATTATAAGAAAAGTCCTATTTAGAATGATCTGAATGAATGTTTCCTTAGAGAAATACCGATGCCGATTTCTCATTCAGTAAATAGTGGTTGCTTAGCTGTCATACTGATCCTTTGACTTCATTCACTGATCCAGATAAGCATTTCTGACTTTGACCTCAACATCTTTCTTCCAAATTGGTGACTTAAAGTATTGAGGCAGAAGGCCAGCATAACAGCCAGGCAGCTAGCATTTTCAGAAGCGACAGCACACTATATTTCTCCTAGGAAAGTTTACTTTAAGGGCCCTAAGGTTTACAAATTACTGGTGGGTGTAATCACTTTTGGCGTGAATATTAATTTCCGATCTTCAGAAAGACTTATGAATAACTATTGAAAAATTTATCTGCAATTAGTTTCCATCATACATATTTCCAAGGATGGAAAAAACACTTCTATCCGGGAATAGACGCCGCTGCCAAGGTCTGGTTTATTATTTTCTAATTGTCAATTCAGACACTGGATGTACTTTGGAAATTCAATTTTTTTTTTTTACACACACATGAAGAATAAACCCAACCAAATTGATATTTGTGGCCAAGGTGGACACTTATGCCTTCCGTTGGACCAAACTCCAAAGGTTTTTCCGAAGGAATTCCGCGCAAGCTGTCTTGCATACACACAGTCACACTAAATTCCGACCGTCAAGAACGCGGTGACGTAAAACACTACAACGACCCGAGAAAATTAAGTTCTATGCTTCCAAGCATGCGTCAAATAATTTCCGAGCATGCGTGGTGTTTATTCTGTCAGAAAAGCATACAGACGATTGGAATTTTCAATCGTATTTTTTCCAACGGAAAAATTGAGAACATGTTCTCTAATTCCGTCTGAATTTCCGACGGAAAAAGTCAGATGGGGCATACACATGGATTGAATATCCGATAAAAAGCTTCCCTCTGACTTTTTCCGTTGGAAATTCCGCTCGTGTGTACAAGGCATTAGACCCCATACACACTATTTGCAGATTTTTGTCTTCAGATTTACCAAAACCATGTCATGCAAGGGCCTGTCTGATTGCATGCAAATTAAAACTCTAAAGCCCTGTACACACGATCGGTTTGTCCAATGAAAACAGATTGATGGACTGTTTTCATTGGACAAACCGATCGTGTGTGGACCACATCGGTTTGTTTTCCATTGGTGAAAAAAATTAGAACATGTTTTCAATTTTTCCTATGGATAAAAAAACGATCGTCTGTGTGGAAGTCTATCGGTCAAAAATCCACGAATGCTCAGAATCAAGTTGACGCATTGTCGGAAGCATTGAACTTAATTTTTTTCAGCACGCCGTAGTGTTGTACTTCACCGCGTTTTGGCACGGTTGGATTTTTGACTGATGGTATGTAGGCACAACTGATGAAAGTCAGCTTCATCGGATATCCGACGAAAAAATCCATCGGATTAGATTCCATCAGGCCCCGTACACACGGTCGTTCCAAACCGATGAGAATGGTCCGACAGACCGTTTTCATCGGTTCACCGCTGAAGTGGCCTGATGGTCTGATGTGCGTACACACCATCATTCCAAAAACCGATCGGGTCAGAACGCGGTGACGTCAAACACACGACGTGCTGAATAAAACAAAGTTCAATGCTTCCAAGCATGCGTCGACTTGATTCTGAGCATGCGCGGGTTTTGAACCGATGCTTTTCTGTACAAACCATCGGTTTGGACCGATCGGGCAGCAGTCCATCGGTTCGGTTTTGAAGCATGTTTTAAAATTTTGGACCAAAGGACAACAGACCGATGGGCTATACACACGGTCGGTTTGGACCGATGAAACTGAACCTCGGTCCATTCTCATCGGTTTTGTCCGACCGTGTTTACAGGGCCTCAGATATCCGATCGTGTGTACGTGGCTTTAAGGTTTGATCTCATATAATATGGTTTTGGTAAATCTGAAGACAAAAATCTGCAGAGTATCTAATAGTGGGCCAGATTCAGGTACCGCTGCGCACTTCTTATGGAGGCGCAGCGTCCCGTTTTTGCCCTGCGCCCCCGCAAATTATCTGCGCTACGATTCATTCACGAAGGAGTAGCCACGTAATTTGCGTGGGCGCTCCTCAAAAATGCCCGGCGTAAGGGCGCGTAATTTAAATGATCCCGTAGGGGGCGTGGATCATTTAAATTAGGCGCGTTCCCACACCGAACGTAGTGCGTATGCTCCGTCGGGAAACTTTCCTGACGTGCATTGCGGCAAATGACGTTGCAAGGACGTCATTTGCTTCAAAGTGAACGTAAATGGCGTCCAGCGCCATTCACGATTCACTTACGCAAACGACGTTAAATTTAAACTTTGCGACGCAGGAACGACGGGTATACGTAGCATTGGCTGCCCCTGCTAATAGCAGGAGCAGCCTTACGCGAAACCCAACGAACGGAAACGACGTAAACTGCGTACGCAGGGCTCGCGTAGGGTAGTGAATCGGCGTTAGTATGCAATTTGCATACTATACACTGACCACTACGGGAACGCCCCCTAGCGGCCATCGTAAGAATGCAGCCTACGATATGACTGGCATAAGAGCCTTATGCTAGTCATAACTTAGGCTGCAGTCGGCGTAACGAGGTTCCTGAATTAGGAGCATTCGAAACGCCGGCGCAAGTAAGCAATTGCGCTGCGTAACTATGGTTACGCAGACGCAATTGCTACCTGAATCTGGGCCAGTGTGTATGGGGCATTAGATCTCAACGATCCACTGTTTTTTATATTTCCAGGAGTAAGAATTCTTATACAATATACAATGTACAATATATTCTTATTCAAGCAAACTGTTATTTAGCATTCCACTTATTACGTTACACAACCCCATAGTAGCTAATTGATGATAATTCACTGTATTTTAAAAATATTTGTTTGAGTTTTAAATAACCCAAACAGCGAACATTTCTGAAAGTTTACTTGCCATAAACTCAAATGCTGAAATGCTGAAAAAATGCATAAGCAGAGATTACCAGTCAGTGGCGTCACTAGAGGGGGGACGGGGGCGTTTTTTTTTTTACAGGGTTTTTACCTTTATTTTTATCTGGTGATCCTACCACTAACAATTTCCTGTCCTAGGATGACAACACCCACTATATCTATGCAAAGCAGAGTTTTTACCTTAAGATAAGGACTACAGAACACCTCTCTCTTTTCTCTTCTTCATAATGTAGACGTGAGGTGTTCTGTAGGTCGTCTATATACAGTGTGATGATACAAAGAAATTTATAAAAATGCAGCAGAGGTAGAGAGGACAGGAGGTTATCAGCTGAAAGATATCTGCCGGGAGCAACATTATATTTTTTTGCATTTACTAAACAGATATAACAAAACACTTTCAGTGGTATATTGGATAGCCCAAAAAACGTTGTCCATGAGGAAGGTCCTTGTAACCTGAAACATTGTACAGCTTATCACCATCAACAATTCTGCCAGTCTAGATTTCCTGCCTAATGGTCCATACGCTGTCTGCAGATGCTTTCAAACACAAGAACAGTAGGGTGACCACGTGTCCCGGATTTTGCAGTTCTGTCCCGGGTCCCGGGCACCTTCAATCCAGGACAATACAGTGTCCCGGAATGAAACCGACACAGCCACCCGATGACCCGATGGTGGAAACTGTCTGTTTCCCAGCCCAGGGTGTTCGCCCTGCCAAATGCCCTGCAATGCACTGCGCCCAACCAGGGCACAGTAAAAGCTGGTTGTTAAGGAGCGGGGCTGAAGGCTGAATAAAAAAAAGAAGAAGCTGCCAATAAAAAATAAAAAAAAGTCCATTCCAGACCCTTTGGGGCTTCCAGATTCTGATAATCCCCCTGCCTGCATACCACCACAACCACCAGCCAGGGTAAAATGGGGACAAGGTGATTTGGAGTGGGTGGGGGTCAGAGCCCGAGGGGTCTGGTATGAACTAGGGGGAGGGGGCAATGTGTTTTTGTGCTTTTTTTTCAATAGCCGGATCCATGCAATTGCAACCGTGAGTCAATTTAAATGTGATTTGATTTGTGTTTTTTTCTTTAGAAATTTCATTTTTGCTGCAGCATGTTCTATACATGGTACACATGCACCACTTTACAGACAGACTAAGGGGACCCCCCAGGCACTATATTTAGAGAAATTGTTCATTGTTATTGTTGCACTTTAAGCAAGACTTTTTGCATTGATACATGTCCCCCACAGCAGTACTCGGACCCCCATACCCCTATTATGGCCAATTACTTGCATTTAAGCCTTTAAAATTAGCACATTTTTGTGAAGGAGGGGGGTGTCCCTGAATGGCCGTTTGGAAATGTGGTCACCCTAAAGAACAGTGATTTCAAGAAAGCATCATTGACATCCTTGTAGATGTTCATGGATAGGGTTCCCCAAACTGAAGCTCTAGAGTGGGGATTCCCAAACTTTTTATATAAAGGGCCAGTTCACGATACATCACACCAAGTGGGAGCAAGACTGTAAAAGGTGCTCTGGGTTCTTGGGGGGGTGCAATTGATGACATTGGTACATGTGTGCATACATTTGGAGCTGAAGGAGTCTTTGCTGTTAGGCTCTGAGGAAGAAGGTTTACCTTTGAAACGTGTTAGCCTTATGATCTAGAGAGTACAGGTCCCAGGGCTGTTTTACCACTGGATGGAAGCCTGTTTATGTGTATTAATTTTTTTACATGCTTGTGAGTATTTTTTATCTTTTTTATACAAATACATTTACTTGGGATAATGCACAAGGCTGGTGCGCCCTCTTTTCTTTCATCTTTCTAGTGCAATCAGGACATGCCCTGGTCCAAGTGGGCAAGAAGGCAAGGAAACATTATCCATTGAGAAATGGACCATTATACATTATTGGGCTAGTCACTATACTCATGTGCGGGAGTATTTGTTTGTTTTTCTGGAGTAAAAAAGTGCCCTGGTATTGGTCAGGGGGAGTAAAAATGCCTCTATATCTGTTGTTAGTAGGAGTACAGTTTGGACTGCAGGTAATACTAGGGTGCCGTGAAGTGGCCTCTGCAGCTTACGCATTTATTTGCAAATGTGTGCAAACTATACCCCTCTTTTTAACTGTTAGACAGGATAATTTGGTTGGTTGCAGGCTGGTTGGTGAGTTGAGCTGGGAATTTTCTTTGGTTTTGTTTGACATGCGTTGCCCTTCCATGTACTCCTTGCAACAAAGGCCAGTTATAAGAGGGGGCAGTGGGCATTTGTTTGTACAGGAGTACAAAACACCCCTGCGTCAGTGGTCAGTGATCTGTGCCAGTGGGAGGACGGTTACCCCTTTGTCAGTGGAATGAATAATATTCCTCTTCCATTGGAAGGAATAGTACCTTCTTTTAGCTGAGGGAATGGTTACCAAAAAAAAACAGGCACTAATTTAAGGATATCTAGACCATAGGATAAAAGAGTCCAAATGTGAATGAGTGAGTAACTTGTATAGCGCAGCAAATGCAAACTTAATCGCCTCAAGGCGCTTGGCATCCAGCGTTGTACCGGTCTTTCAGAAGAGGTGGGTCTTTAGTTTTTTCCTAAATGCCCGATGGTTTTCCTCCAAGCGGATGGTAGTGGGTAGAGCATTCCAGAGCCGTGGTCCTTGGACCGAAAATCTGCGTTCTGCCTTTCGATTTGTTTATACTAACAAACCATCCAACGTGTTTCGGGGGTCAGAAAAAACTCTCACCTTGAATGGACTCAAAATAGAGCTTTTTTGTGTAAATCTGTGTAGAGAAGTGAATTGCTGGATCAGTAGAGGTTCTAGTTAGATGAAGGAATGGTGCCCCTCTGTCAGTCTAAGACAGGGGTCTCCAAACTGCAGCCCAAGGGCCAGATGTGGACCTTTGCTAGCCTTTATCCGGCCCTCGGATACCAATGATGGGATACTATTCCTCCTACTAAGAGGGACACTACTCCTCTGTCCACCAACCCCGGCCATATTTATTCTTACTGATGCTGGGTCCCAACCTCCCAGGACATTTTCTACCCCTTCTGGCCACTATCCGGCCCTCCTAAAGTCTGAAAGACAGTAAACTGGCCCTTTGTTTTAAAAGTTTGGAGACCCATGGTCTAAGGAATGGTGCCTCTCTGTCAATGGAAGGCATGCTGCCCCTCTACTGGTGGAAGGATCGGAGCCCTGTTGCCAGTGGAAGGAATGCTGTCCTTCTGCTAGTGGGAGGAATATTTTTCCCCTGTGGTAGGAGTGGTGTTCCTGTGTCAGCAAGAAATGGTGCCCCAGCTTTGGTGTTCAGTGTGATTTAACTTGCAGACTCTGTCTCAAGCCATTTCAAATTATGCCAGTTGGCACTATACATGCACCATCGGGAAAGAGATCATTCATCCCCAATGATGCCTGTTATGTTGCTGGTGCTGAAATGCTCTATACCCAGCACCCTTGGCATCCTGATTACAGCAGCTCACATCGGCTGCATGCATGGCCTTCTCATTGCAAGGAGTAGGTGACCCAGTAGGCCTTAAAGTGTTACTAAACCTCACAACAGTAAAGTCAGTCTGAGTGCCTTGAGGCGATTTAGTTCGCATTTGTAGCGCTATATAAGTTATTCACTCACTCACACTCATATGCAGTAAAGCATGATTCTTATACTCACTATGGAACCTAAGGGGTTAATCCTCTGCATTGTGTAAAAAAAGGCTGTTTGATCCTGTCTTCTCTCATCCTCCCCTTCTTCCACAGTTCCCAAACCATCTCCTGATAGATCAGAGCCTTGGGGACAAGCTGCACATGCTCAGTTTGGTGTGTATTGCTAAAGAGTTGTTTTTTTTTTCTCTTGGGAGGGTTCATGTGATCAGCACAGGGCCAATCAGCACTGTCCAGGCAGAGGGTCACTGTCCTGCAGCCTCCTATGACAGTCAGAGTATAATGAAACTCCTTCTACAAGCTTTAACTAAACACTGATGGAAATCACAAGGCTGCTACTGCTGATGGGAAAGAGTATTTAGCAGTTTATATTTACTAAAACGATTGCATTTCCATGTTCTGTGCACTGTAGGAGACTAGATTTAGCGAATGCAGGCTGCTGGGTTTAGTAACACTTTAAGCTGGCCACAACTTTTAGTTTGGGGGCCTCTGATGTAGAGGGCTTCTTAGGCCTTGTACACACGACCGAACATGTCCGCTGAAACTGGTCCGCGGACCAGTTTCCGACCGTGTGTTGGGCCTAGCGGACAGTTTTCCGGCCTAGCGGACAGGTTTCCAGCGGACAAAAGTTTCTTAGCATGCTAAGAAACTTGTCCACTGGAAACATGTCCGTCGGACATGTCCGATGGTTAGTACAACTCATCGGACATGTCCGCTGGTTATGACGTATAACCAGCGGCCCGAAATCCCGCGCATGCGTCAAATTGATTCGACGCATGCGTGGAAGCATTGAACTCGCGTGTTAGAGAACATCGGTGTCTTATACGTCACCGCGTTCTCTGTCTGCGGGGATTTTGGTCTGATGGTGTGTACACACATCAGACCATGAATTCATCGGACATGTCTGCTCGTGTGTACAAGGCCTAAGGGTTTCAGACTTCAAATTATCCAAATAAAGACTGTCTACCTAACTTCCCTTTCTTGCTGTTTGAAATACACCCACTGACAAATTTGTTGGCACCCCTGCAACTCATTGGAACAATACTTCATTCCTCCTGAAAAGTAATGAAATTAGAAAGCAATTGTTTCATGTATACCAGCATGCCTTTGGTATATCATATAGTAATGCACAGCAATTGTGAAAAGAGAGGAGTATGATATTGATTATTCTACAAAGATATTCTAAAATGACATGGATTTGTTGGTACCCCTAGAAAAGATTAGAAATAAATGGATCATAGTGATATTTCAACCTAAAGCTGGCCATAGATGGTCGAATCTTGACCGGTTCAGCAGGGACCTGTGTGAACACCCATGCAATGCCATTCTGAAGCGGGGAAAAAAGGGCCTTGCACCATTTTAGTGCAGATGTGATTTGAGCCCTACATTCGGTGCGGTTCCTGCACGAATCACATTCGTTGTTCAGCACGCACCAGTGTGAACCTAGGCTAATAGCCAGATTCAGAGAGGTTTACACCGGCGTATCAGTAGATACGGCGTCGTAACTCTGAATCTGCGCTGTCGTAAATTTAAGCGTATTCTGTAAACCAGATACGCTTAAATTAGGCTAAGATACGAGCGGCGTAAGTCTCCTACGCTGTCGTATCTTGGGGTGCATATTTACGCTGGCCGCTAGGTGGCGCTTCCGTTGTTTTCCGTGTCGAATATGCAAATGAGCAAGATACGCCGATTCACAAACGTACGTACGCCCGTCGCAATTAGTTACGCCGTTTACGTAAGACATACGCCGGCGTAAAGATAAAGCTGATCTCTAGGTGGCGCAGCCCATGCAAAGTATGGACGTCGGAACAAGCGTATCTTTTTACGTCGTTTGCGTAAGTCGTACGCGAATAGGGCTGTGCGTAAGTTACGTTCACGTCGTAGGCAGTGTTCGACGTATCTTAGGCATTCTATCCGACACATGCGCACTGGGATGCGTCCACGGACGGCGCATGCGCCGTACGATCAAAACGTCAATTACGTGGGGTCATGCCTTATTAACATAAAACACGCCCACCTCTTCCCAATTTGAATTAGGCGTGCTTACGCCGGGACATTTACGCTACGCTGCCGTAACTTAGGACGCAAGTGCTTTGTGAATACAGCACTTGCCTCTCTAACTTGCGGCGGCGTAGCGTAAATGACCTGCGCTACGCCGGTACAAAGAAGCGCTGCTCTACCTGAATCCGGCTATCAGTCTACAAACCTATCTCATGGAATAATCCAGGTACGAGAAACAACTTAATACAGTGAAACCTCGGATTGCGAGTGTTTCGCAATACATACACTTTTTTTTTTAAATCCTGACTCACAAAACAAGCAGGATTCAAGCCAATGCGGTGTGCAGTACCGCATTTGGCCAGAGGTGCGGGGGGCGCCGGAGCCGATTGGAGCTGAGCGGAGCCGTTTGGAAATACTCAGTTCCCAAGCCTTTCCGAGGGTTTCAGAGTACAGCCAAGCTGTAAATGGAAAAAGAAAATATGGACAGCCGCACTCCAAAAAACCTTGATGGTTGTCTTTATTTAAAAAAGGAAAAATGCACTACAAGTCACAGCACACAACACGGGAGTAAAACAGCTGACGCGTTTCGCACTATGCCAAGCTGTCCGCAAGTATTTCCGAGGCTCTCCGGTGCCCCCCACCTCTAGCCACATGCAGTATTGCATGCCATAGAAAGTCAATGCGGAACTAATTATTTTCATTGACTTCTATGGGGAAACTCGTTTTGGCGTTTTGGCATTCTCCTGGAACAGATTATGCTCATAATTCAAGGTTCCACTGTAGTGCTTTTCTTATGGAACACTTTCTGTAGTGCAAATCTGCAAAATGCAAAAAGCACTAAGTGCATTGCACTTGATAACACATTAAAGTGGAGGTTCCCCTAAAAATAAACTTTTAACATTGCATTTATGAGATTAATGACTATTAGAATCGGCTGTTTTTTATAAAAAAATACGTCCGTACATACCGTTTCCTATATGTGTTCTCACCGCCGCTTCCGGGTATGATGGTCGGGACTGGGCGTTCCTACTTGATTGACAGGCATCCGACCGACGCATACAGTGCGTCACGAGATGCCGAAAGAAGCCGAACGTCGGCGCGGCTCTATACGGCTCCTGCGCACCGACGTTCGGCTACTTTGGAAAATCTGGACGCGATAAATGCGACTGTCGGAAGCCTGTCAATCAAGAAGGAACGCCCAGTGCCGAAGACCATACCCGGAAGCGGCGGAGAAGATGTATCTCTAAAGCGGTAAGTACTGCTTCGTTTTTAAAAAAAACTAGCCGATTCCCCTAGACAAAATGAGCATGAATCTAATCTTAAAAATTCTTTTGAGGGGGAACTACCGCTTTAAGGCTCGATTGTTGCATTTTGCAGAAATGCAGGGACATTTTTTAACATGGGTTCCTATGGAACATATTCACATCAATGCTTTTTTGTGCCTGTTCAATGGACTAGCATTCCAAAACACAAGTACCGCGATTTTGCCACGTTTTTACCACGATTTGCATGGCAAAAAAAAAAAAAATGCTAATACGCAGCAAGCACCACAAAAAGCACTTCAAAAACGCTCAAAAGCAACATGCATAGGTGTGAATGGAGCCATAGGCCTGATTCTCAGTTTTGCGGAAATACACTACAGTCCAATTAACATTGCTTCCTATGGATGTATGGGATGGAGATATAGTATGGATGTAATCTCATATAAAGTCCAAGACACAAGGATGGAGATACATCACAGAGGTATTCTCATTTAAAGTCCCAAACACCTTCGGGTGGTCCCCCCCCTTTTTTCCTATGGATGTAGTACACATCTGTGCATTTTATGGAAAGGGCCAGGGACTTTTTCTGGTTTTTGGTTCCATAGACTTCAATGGATCAAAAGCGTGTATTGAAAAAATGCAAAATGCACCTGCAATATGCAAACAGCAACCTGCATAGATGTGGGTCCACATATGTGCGGCTGCGGTTTGCATTCCGGGTCCGTTGTGTTTCTATCGACTAATTCAGATGCGATTTAGGTGGAAATTTTTGCCTGAATTTGCACCTGAACCGGACCCAAAAACACACAGGACCCTTTTTTTAAACCGCGGCTGGCCCGGACAAGTGTGAATCGGCTCCATTGAGAGTCAGTCGCATTCACATATCATGTGAATTGGATGCGGTTTAAAACACATTAACCACTTAAGGACCGCCTCCTGCACATATACGTCGGCAGAATGGCACGGCTGGGCACATGTACGTACAGGTACGTCCTGTACTAGTACCCAGCTGTGGGTCGCGGACACGCGCCTGCGGCAGGCTCCCGCGACCCGGTCCGAAGCTCCGTGACCGCGGGACTCGCGGACCCGATTGCCACTGGAGTCCCGCGATCAGTCCCCGGAGCTGAAGAACGGGGAGAGCCGTGTGTAAACACGGCTTCCCCGTTCTTCACTGTGGCGGCAGCATTGATCGTGTCATCCCTTTTATAGGGGGACACAATCGATGACGTCACACCTACAGCCACACACCCCTACAGTTGTAAACACACTTCAGGTCACACATAACCCCATCAGCGCCCCCTGTGGTTAACTCCCAAACTGCAATTGTAATTTTTACAATAAACAATGCATTTTAAATGCATTTTTTGCTGTGAAAATGACAATGGTCCCAAAAATGTGTCAAAATTGTCCGAAGTGTCCGCCATAATGTCGCAGTCACGAAAAAAATCGCTGATCGCCGCCATTAGTAGTAAAAAAAATAAATAATAAAAATGCAATAAAACTATCCCCTATTTTGTAAACGCTATAAATTTTGCACAAAAAACCAACCGATAAACGCGTATTGCGATTTTTTTTACCAAAAATAGGTAGAAGAATACGCATCTGCCTAAACTGAGAAAAAAAAATTTAATATTTTTGGTAGATATTTATTATAGCAAAAAGTAAAAAATATTGCATTTTTTTCATAATTGTCGCTCTATTTTTGTTTATAGCGCAAAAAATAAAAACTGCAGAGGTGATCAAATACCACCAAAAGAAAGCTCTATTTGTGGGAAAAAAACAACGCTAATTTTGTTTGGGAGCCACGTCGCACGACCGATTGTCAGTTAAAGTGACGCAGTGCCGAATCGTAAAAAGGGGTAAGGTCTTTTAGCTGCATTTTGGTTCCGGGTCTTAAGTAGTTAAATTTGCATATATGTGAACCCAGCCTCAAGTTGCTTTTTCCTGTGTGGCCAAAATATATGTTTTCTTTAGGTTGTCTATATCAACAATATTCTTTGGTAGTGATAAAAAGCATTTAATTACCGTATATAGAAAAATTGAACAATGTTTTTGTAAAAAGTTTTCTTCCTAGAGCTGACTATGTCAATCTGTGTACTTAATTTTTTTATTTTTTTTTGCGAATATCTTATAGAACCATTCCAATGACTCTCTTTCGGAATATAAACTGATACAATCCAAGGAACATCTAGCACATTTAAGAAACAGAAAAGAAAAAAAAACCTGGAGGTTATGTTGACCCCTCAAGAGCTGTAAAAAAGCAAAAACTTTGAGGGCCACTAGTGGCTTTCGGCCCAATTGTTGAAAGTCTTACTCCCTAAAGGCTGTTCCGAACACGCGGATCCACCATAGCTGGCTAACTGCGGCAATTTTGTGCGGAAAAACAACATAAAACTGAATGATGTCACAGAGATGGAATTTTGAAAATAATTTTAAAAATAAATAAATCCTAGGGCCGATTTTCTTTTGCTCTTGCTTTTTTTTTAGACACCTCTATCTCTCTTATTTTGGTTCCTCACTCTGTTTTTACATGTAATGGGAAGCACATGTGCACTCTGTAATAACGAGAGGAAACAGGGAGAAGAGGGACAAGAAGTAAAATATACAGAACAAGGGAGTTAAATAGAGTAATGTTTCAGCAAATTACAGTACAGGAAGGTAGGTCTGGTTAGACGGGAAACTCTAGGGCAGTGGTTCTCAACCCGGGGGTCGAATGATGATTTGCCAGGGGTCAATCCTGGGCTGTTCCTGAAGCCTGCATCGCTCTCCCAGCCTTTTTGCAGGCGCCCAGCTGAACTGTTCCTGGAGCCTATGGCCAACCACTCAGCCTCTTTGCAGCCGCCCATTCAGTTCACGGCATGGCTGGGGGGCAAAGACTAGAGGTCAGCTGACTGGTGAGGAATGTGAAGTGAGAGGGGCTGGGGGAGACTCTATCGCCTGATTTCGGCATAGGTGTCACTGCTACGAGACACCACAATGCCGGAAACACAGTGAGTAAACACTACATGTGATTATAGTTGCCATTAAAAGTCCCCACTACAGTTCTCAGATCAGCAGATGACCTTGATCAAGAGCACCCAAGTTGACTGATTGTAACAGGCGCTCCTCACGGTGCCTATTTTGTGTAATGCGTTTCACGCTGGAACGCATTACGGCGACCGTGCAATGACGTCATCGCGCGGCGCCGCATGCGTTCCAGCTTGGAACGCGGAAGTGTGCCGCTACTCACGGCGGTTTTCTTGAATTCAGTGCGATGCACTGCACCTGGTCACTTGCCTATAAAGGCATTCAGCTTAAACACAAGCCCTGTTCTATTATTGTCGGCTGTAGCCAGCTTGGCTGCTATAGGACTACAGGTACCAGCCATCCCAAAGCTGCAGACCAAGCCATCCTGGATGCCTGCTCTATACTACGGAATCCCAGCCTTGCTGCTCACATCTTACACTACAGGATCCCATGGCCTGAAGCCCTGCAAACGGATAAGTAGACATTGTGTTACTTGTAGTGCCTTAAGAAGATCTGCTACACATATTGCTGTCATACAAGTCCTATATTAATCCTGGCTTATTTTCTATCATCTTGCTACTTGGGACTGACTGTTGTACTTTCGCAGATTGCTGTGCAATTACTAGTTGCTACCGCTAACATATACTGCCTAATAAGCTGAGCTATATTGCCTGTCATATGCAACTATTAGTTGTCTCTACACCACCTATTTACACCTATTTACTACAAGCTATATTGCCTCTCATATGCAACTATTAGTTGTCTTAACAACTCCTATTTACTACGTGCTTGACATAAGTGTAAAGTACCTATGGGCCTTGCCCTGACTTGCTGAACATGTTCGCTGAATCATAACTACATATTGTGAAAATAGTCCACGTGAAAAATGTCAATTATTGAAGGAAACAAAAGTTCATCAAGAAATCCAGCACTAAGTATAATAGAAACTCCTTCTGTGAAATCCACCACCTCAGACAATAAGGGCGCTTACCAGATCCTACTGACCCTCCATCTCTAGAGTGGTCAAACCCTCTATGGGATGTTATAGATGGAAATGCGATTCTATGGAACACAGCTCCAACTACTTGTCTCCAGGCCAGTCACAACGATTACCAAAAATCAAGATATATAGGGAAAAAAGCGCTCCAATAGTGTAAAATCAGTTATTGTTATTTAAAACATTTAAAATTGCACTTACATGCGTATGCAGTAAATAAGCCCAATAATAATCTCTTTGCCGGCAAATATAGTACACCGGCGCTTCAGGGGTCAGTGTAAACGTGATGACATCAGCAACGCCCTACATGCTTCGTCAGAGATGACGTCTTCCAGCATAATTTATTATTATTATTCAGGATTTATATAGTGCTAACGGTTTGCACAGCACTTTACAACAAGAGGGCAGACAGTACAGTTCCAATACAATTCAATATAGGAGGAATCAAAGGGTTCTGCTTGTTCGAGCTTACAACAATCTAAAGCCTGGGACACAAGGGCTGAATATCATATCAGCTGCATCGGTGGGTTCAACACAAACCAGCCAACAATTAGCCTGTGTGTGCGGCAGCCGGTCTGACAAAAGCCAGCTGAACGTCCGGCTTCTGTCAAAGGTGAATCACCAAAAAAATTCTGTGGATCGGCTCTAGATCAGCACTCTCAGCCAATAGCACAGCAGGGGAGATCACTGTATTAACATCGGATTGTTAGTATTGCGGCTACTCCTGAGCTTTTCAGTTTTTTTTTTCATTCAGCCCGCTGGGTTGAACGGAAAAAAAAACTACTAGTGTGTACCCGGCTTAAGATGGGGGGGGTCAAGGGATACAAAATGTAATAAAGGTGGGGGATGAATTGATGGAGAAGGTGAAAATACAGTTGTTAGGCAGGATATGTTTCTATGAAGAGGAGGGTTTTCATGGATAGTCTAAAAGTGGACAGAGTAAGAGATAGTCGGACAGATTGGGGTAGAGAGTTTCATAGGATGGGAAAGACTTCGGGAAAGTCTTGGAGGCTAGCATGGGAGGAGCGAAGAGAAAAATTAGGTTGGTATTTTGAGACTGGGTTAGTGATGCAGCTGGAGCCCGAGTTGTGGATGGCTTTGTAGGTTGTTAGTATTTTAATTTAATTTGTTGTGTGAGTTGTGTGAGTGGCAGCCAACGAAGGGATTGGCAGTGATTGGAAGCAGACACTGAACAGTTGGTATGGGGCATTATGTAGAATGCAGCAGATAAAGACTGCATATCATTCTGCTGGAGTCCATGATCAAAGATGGGTGGAGAAGCTGTGTATTTTGTTGTTCTCGTTATACTTTGTGTATAGTATAAATGTTTACTGTGTATTTTGTACATAAATGTAAGGCATGTTTCCACTTAGGCCAGGTTCACATATGTGCGGGTCGGGAGCTAAAATCATGCATAATCACATGAGTTCAGCATGGAAAAGGCAGGAACAGTCGCAAAATAGGGTCTTGCAATTTTAGAATACATGCATTTTAATTATGAGTCTGCAATGCTGAGCTGCATCAAGGAAATCTACGTGATGCCTGAAGGGCTCGTTCAGACAGAAGGGCAACAAAGGCTGTTGCACATAAAAACAAATGCAAAGTGAAATCTTCCTCTATCTAGAGCTAGATCAACTCCTCTTCAAAGAGTCTTGGACACTTTTGCTGCTTATTGTACCTTTTCAGTGGCTTCAATAGATGAGATCTTGCCTTTGTAGACCTTAGTACATATACAGGGCCGTTTGAGGGAATTTGGGGGCCCCAAGCAAAATGGGGGCCCCCAAGCACCCCCCCCCCGCATGCAAAGCCTACATTAGCGCTACACTAAATTTTCTTTCTATTCTTACCTCCCCTTCTTCCCTGTAGGCTGCCGCTGTAGCGTGGCCGAGCTCCTCTTCTCCCTGTCTCTTCCCCAGTCCCCTATCAGATAGTTCACTTCCTGTCAGTCCGGCCGTGAACAGGAAACTGAGTCTCCTGTACCACGCGCGGTACCCGGCCGGACTGACAGGACTCCAGGTGGAAGGAAGAGGAGCTCGGCTACATCCTGGGAAGGGGAAGTTGGGGGCCCCATGCCAGCTCGGGGCCCCAAGCAATTGTTTGTTTTGCCTGTCCTGTAGCGACGGGCCTGTACATATAACAAGCCATAATTCCAATGCCTCCACTCAGAGTCTGCAAACCTCCCATCTCTGTCACTTCGGGTCTATCAGTCTTGACAAAATGTTATAGTTCCGAGTCAAGATCAGAAAAGTCTTCTAAGACCAAGCCTAATGCCACGTACACACAATTGGAGTATCCAATGTTTTTTTTTCATCGGAATTCCATTCAAGCTGTCTTGCATACACACTGTCAGATTAAATTCCGACCGTCCAAAACGCGGTGACATACAACACTACGACGAGCCGAGAGAAATTAAGCTCAATGCTTCCGTAGATTTTTCTCTGACGGAATTCCACACAGACGATCGGAATTTCCCATCGGAAAAATTTAAAACATGTTCTATTTTTTTTACTCCGATGGAAAAAAAAGTCCGATGGGGCACACTCATGATCGGAATATCCGATGAAACAAGTCCATCGGATCGCTGTTCGCCGCTATTACTAGTAAAAAAAAAAAAAAAATCATAAAAATGCCAAAAAAACATCCCCTATTTTGTAGACGCTATAACTTTTGTGCAAACCAATCAATAAGCGCTTATATGTAGAAGAATACGGCCTAAACTGAGGAAAAAAACAGTTTTTTTGGATATTTTTGGGGGATATTTATTATAGCAAAAAGTAAAAAATATTATATTTTTTTCAAAATTGTCGCTCTATTTTTGTTTATAGCACAAAAAATAAAAACTGTAGAGGTGATCAAATACCACCAAAAGAAAGCTCTATGGGGAAAAAAATGACGCCAATTTTGTTTGGGAGCCACGTCGCACGACCGCACAATTGTCAGTTAAAGTGACGCAGTGCCGAATCGCAAAAAGTAGCACGGTCATTGACCAGCAAAATGGTCTGGGGCTGAAGTGGTTAAAAACCGGCAGTTGATACATGTTTTTAACCACCCCCCCAACCGCTCACCTACTAGCAGATATGGTGTCGCTTGGAGCAGTAAACATTGCCAAAACTTTGCATTGTGGCAATTTTACCACCGCATGCAGAGTTTGACATGGGTCACTACTTTTCCCCATGTTTGTGGACGTTATCTTACCATAACTGTGGACCAAAGGGCAGATCCACATACAAATAGATGGGCGCAGAGTATGTGAGATACGCTACGCCGCTGTAACTTACTTTTGGCAGGTTCGAATCCCCAAAGAATTTGCTCCGTAAGTTACGGCGGCGTAGTCTATCTCTGGCGGCGTAAGGGCGCGGAATTCAAAAAGGCGATTAGGGGGCGTGTTTCATTTAAATGAAGCACGTCCCCGCGCCGAATGAACTGCGCATGCACCGTCCCTAAATTTCCCGCCGTGCATTGCGCTAAATGACGTTGCAAGGACGTCATTTTTTTAAACATAGACGTGAATTACGTCCATTCCGATTCACGGACGACTTACGCAAACAAAAAAAAAAAAATTCAAATTAAAACGCGGGAACGACGGCCATACTTAACATAGCAAGTCTAACTATACGCGACAAAATACCAGCTTTAACTATACGCCGGAAAAAGCCGACTAGAGACGCCGTAAAAAAATGCAACGGTACGTTTGTGGATCTTCGGAAATATCTAATTTGCATACCCGACGCGGAAAACGACGTGAACGCCACCCAGCGGACGCCGAAGAATTGCATCTTAGATCCGAAGACGTACAAAGACGTACACCTGTCGGATCTAACCCAGAAGCCGTCGTATCTTGTTTTGAGGATTCAAAACAACAATACGACGCGGGAAATTTGAAAGTACGCCGGCGTATCAGTAGATACACCGGCGTACTCGCAGTTGCAGCATGATCCCACAGTTTAACATTTCCAATTGTCGTTAAAAAAAAAAAAAAAAAAAAAAAAAAAAAACAGGAGGCCACAGCGTTGCATTCTAGCCTCCTCCACGGCAGATGGCTTTTCTGGGGGAGTGGTAAATGATACAGCTTGTGTGAAAGGAGCCTAGGGCTAGGTTCACACTACAGTACTGTGATCTGATTCTGATCCGATTTTTTTTGCACCTTTGTTGCATTTTGGATGTGGTTTGCATATTGTATGGGTCCAAAAAAAAAAAAAAAATCACACTAAAGTAGTACAGTAATCGTTTGCATAATTTCAACAGGATTGGCAACATTTGCTATATTGTTGCAACCTGTTAAAGCAGAAGCATGCACTTAAATAAACACATTGGCCCAGATTCACAGAGAGCGGGCGCACATTACGCCGCCGTAGTGCAAACAATGTACGCTACGCCAACACAGCGCAGAGAGGCAAGCATGGAATTCACAAAGCCAGTGCTCCCAACGCTGGGCTGGGTTTCGAAGGCGTACGCGGGCGTAGGTGGAAGTGGGCGTGAGCCATGCAAATGAGACGTGACCCCATGCAAATGATGGGCAGATACGTATCACGAACTGCGCATGCGCCAAGACGTGGACGCATCCCCATGCGCATGCTCACAACCACGTCGGAACAACTGCCTAAACTACGCCGGATCACTGCGTACGGCGTGAACGTAACCTAAGCCCAGCCAGACACGTCCAATGTAAAATACGCCGGATTGTGTTCCCTGGTGCAGACCTTTGCATGTCTGCTGCTGGGTTACACCTCCTTTATGGGTAATAACTTTACGCCGGACGTACAACTTACGCGCACTGCGTCGGGTGCACGTATGTTCGTGAATCGCCGTATTTCACTCATTTGCATATTTGAATGGCTAATCAATGGAAGTGCCACCATGCGTCCAGCCTAAATGTGCGCCCACCCTACGCCGGCGTAGGCAAGTTACATCGGCGGGATGAAGCATGTTTTTAGGCGCATCTTAGTTTGTGGGTCCGGCGCACAGATACGACGGCGCACATTTGCACTTACGTCGGCGTATCTTGTTATACGTCGGCGTAAGTGCTTTGTGAATCTGGGCCAGAGTTCCATAAATAAAACCCTGATAGATCCATTAAACAAAACTCCACTCTAAATATAAACTAATTATCGTGCAATCAAATCAGTTTCTAAACTCATGTCACATGATCACATTGTTTTATTTCTGAATTTATAAAAGAGACAGTATAACCATACAGTTTATGTCGAGAAGGGACTAAAGCAATAAAAAAGCCCTCCAACCCAACCAGCGCATGGCACAGTAAGGCCTGGTTCACACCTACAGTGCCATGAAAAATTATTCATACCCCTTAAATTTTTACACATTTTGTCATGTTATAACACACTGGGATATGCAAAATTATAGACACTGATACACATACACCTTCACAGGCTGAACTGGACTGACTATTGTCTTTTTTCAGCCTTACCAACTATGTAACAACCAAAAACGTAGATGTATTTTATTGGGATTGTATGTGATAGACCAACACAAAAATGGCACATAATTGTGAAGTGGAAGGAAAATGATAAATGGTTTTCAATTTTTTTTTTTTTACAAATAAATATGGGAAAAGTGTGGCGTGCATTTGTATTCAGCCCCTTTTACTCTCATACTCTAACTAAAATCTAGTGGAACCAATTGCCATTCAGAAGTCACCTAATTTGTAAATAGAGTCCACCTGTGTGTAATTTAATCTCTGTGTATATAGAGCTGTTCTGTGAAGCCCTCAGAGGTTTGTTAGAGAACATTAGTGAACAAACAGAATCATGAAGGCCAAGGAACACACCAGACAGGTCGGGATAAAGTTGTGGAAAAGTTTAAAGCAGGGTTAGATTGTAAAAAATCATCCCAAGCTTTTAACATCTCACAGAGCACTGTTCAATCCATCATCCGAATATGGAAAGAGTATGGCACAACTGCAAACCTACCAAGACATGTCCGTCCACCTAAACTGACAGGCCGGACAAAGAGCATTTCTCAGAGAAGCAGCCAAAAAGCCTAGTGGAGCTGCAGAGATCCACAGATCAGGTGGGAGAATCTGTCCACAGGACAACTATTAGTCGTGCTCTCCACAAATCAGGCCTTTATGGAAGAGTGGCAAAAAGGAAGCCATTGTTGAAAGAAAGCCATACGAAGCCCCGTTTGCAGTTTGCGAGAATCCATGTGGGGGACATAGCAAACATGTGGAAGAAGGTGTGTGAAAAATATACTACAGCGCTAATTAAATAATCAATTCCACGTGCACCTAAATAAAAAACCAAATAATATAGCTGCTATCTTGAGTGATACCAAATCCAAACAGTGAAACATATAAAATATAGATGCGCTAATATTAACTTAAAAGGTGATAAAACGTACAAAGAAAACTAATCAGGGAGAACACTCCATAAACTGTGAATTACTAATATGTCCTTAATTAGTGCACAGTGATTAGCAGGATTCCATGCAGGGAAAAAATCACTCTCTTCAATCTGAATGCTAATCCAGCCCTCCACCGCTGTGATCAGATGATACAGGCACTCACAGACAGGGATTGCATGAAAGAAAAGAGAAAAAGCCTCATTGCGCAATATTCGATGACAGATCAAAAATGTAATCAGAGCATTGACATATGCACTCACGAATCCCCGCTTTCAGTAAAGCATGAAAAACGCCACTCAGTATGCTGTTTCCTCAGCTCGATCCGATGCACTCGGATTCGATCGCAGGCTCCTCCCTACGCGTTACGTCACAGGCACGCGACTTACTCATGTGTTAGGAGCCTGCAATCGAATCCGAGTGCATCGGATCGAGCTGAGGAAACAGCATACTGAGTGGCGTTTTTCATGCTTTACTGAAAGTGGGGATTCGTGAGTGCATATGTCAATGCTCTGATTACATTTTTGATCTGTCATCGAATATTGCGCAATGAGGTTTTTTCTCTTTTCTTTCATGCAATCCCTGTCTGTGAGTGCCTGTATCATCTGATCACAGCGGTGGAGGGCTGGATTAGCATTCAGATTGAAGAGAGTGATTTTTTCCCTGCATGGAATCCTGCTAATCACTGTGCACTAATTAAGGACATATTAGTAATTCACAGTTTATGGAGTGTTCTCCCTGATTAGTTTTCTTTGTACGTTTTATCACCTTTTAAGTTAATATTAGCGCATCTATATTTTATATGTGGAAGAGAAGGTGCTATGGTCAGATAAGACCAAAATCTAACTTTTTGGCCTAAAAGCAAAACGCTATGTGTGGGGGAAATCTAACATTGCATATGTCCCTGAATGCACAATCCCCACCGTGAAACATGGTGGTGGCAGCATCATGTTGTGGGGGTGCTTTTCTTCAGCAGGGACAGGGAAGCTGGTCAGAGTTGATGGATTGAGCCAAATACAGGGCAATCTTAGAAGAAAACCTGTTAGAGTCTGCAAAAGACTCGAGACTGGAACGGAGGTTCACCCTCCAGCAGGACAACGACCCTAAACATACAGCCAAAGCTACAATGGAATGGTTTAGATCAAAGAATATTCATGTATTAGAATGGCCCAGTTAAAGTCCAGACCTAAATCCAATTGAAAATATGTGGCAAAACATTCATTTCCGGACAGTTACACCGCCTTTCAGTCCAGGCCATATTTCTGCTTTTAGGCTGTCACACCTTGAATGACAATTACACTGTCATGCAACACTGTATCCAAATTACATTTTGTAAAAAAAATTGAGACAGATGGAGAATTGGGTGGCTATGCAAAAGCAAAATGAATTGTCCCCTATGTGGCCAGTTTATACACCACCGCAGTGGTGTATGGGCAGTGTGTGCTGCCTAAATGATTAAGCCCACTAGGGGTAGAGAGCACAGCTGAGGCCATTCTTTCACACGGTGCAGAATCCATTATGATCAGCAGAGGATCTGTCCACTGATCCCCTGCTGATCAGAGAAGAGCAGGCGGGTGACAGGTCCGTGCCCGCTCAGCTTATGAATAGAGGACAAGGACACAGCCAGTTCTGTTCTATGGGCCATCAGGTCTAAATGGTCTCCATTGCCGTTTACTACTACCTGCTCTCTGATCCGATTCGCTTTGACGGAGGAGAAAAGATCCCCTTGCCCATGCACCCCAGTTCGGTCCACAGGGGTGCATGGACCATCCAATCAGGTCTACGTGAAAACTGGCAGGCAGACCTGATGAGACCCTTTGTGTGAAAGGGGCCTTCCTGGTTAGTATTTTACGCATTTGTCACAACTCCCCCTTGAAGAGTAAGGTCCCTTTCATGCATGTTGTCCGATCAGGTCCATTTTTCAGGTTGACCTGATCGGACACTCAACTCACCTCTATGATATCAGCGGTGACATGTCCACTGACATACGCCCCGATATCCGATCCGCCAAATCCAGATGGATGGTGGTCCCATTTTCCATCCGTCTGGCGGATTGGACAGGCAGTCCGTTTTCATCCGATCTCCCCATAGAGGAGAACGGGACTCTGACAGGTCCTTCTCTGCACAGCGGGGACAGACTTTTCAACCGCCTGCTCAGTGGGGATCAGCGGATTGATCCCCACTGAGCGAGTGGAGTCCGCTTACCGACAGCCGCAAGACTATATATGTTGGCACTTTGAAGAGGGAAACCATCTCTTCAGGCATCTCTTCAGGCGGCGGTCTGGTAAACGATAATGGTGGTCTCTGTGACGGATTCACCGCAAGATCACCGAGAGGGCCCCCCATCCCGCCGCTCTCCCGAACCCTCCGCCGCTTATGGAGCCGTCGGAGGCAATTGGGTCCTCTTCCTAGCTTGATATGGATATGAGTGAGGGCAAGATGTCCCCCACCTGTCTCCATACCATAGCGGGGCGGAAGCGACATCAAAACGTCACTTCCGCCCATAGCTCCTAAAGGGCCATTTTGTTGTCATTTATTCAAATTGTTTACATTATTATCAATAAAAGTGACCCAAATATATATATATTTTTAAAACAGTGTAAAAATAAATAAAATCAAGTAAAATAAACAAGAAAAAAAGCGCCCTGTCCCGACAAGATTGTGCGCAGAAGCGAACGCATACGTCAGCAGCGCCCGCATATGAAAACGGTGTTCAAACCACACATGAGCAGTATCGCCACGATCGTTCGAGCAAGAACAATAATTCTAGCCCTAACTTAAACTTAAAACATGCAACCTGTAGAATTTTTTAAACGTCGCCTATGGAGATTTTTAAGGGTAAAAGTTTGACCCATTCCACGAGCGGGCGCAATTTTGAAGGGTGACATGTTGGATATCAATTTACTTGGCGTAACATTATCTTTCACAATATAAAAAAAAAAATTGTGCTAACTTTACTGTTGTCTTATTTTTTTATTAAAAAAAGTGATTTTTTTCCAAAAAAAAGTGCGTTTGTAAGACCGCCGCGCAAATACGTGTGACAAAAAGTATTGCAATGACCGCCATTTTTATTCTCTAGGGTGTTAGAAAAAAATATATATAATGTTTGGGGGCTCCAAGTATTTTTCTAGCAAAAAATTTTTTTTTAACTTGTAAACGCCGAGTCTGAAATACAGGCTCGGGGCTGAAGTGGTTAAAATGGACATGCCCCATGTGAAAGGGGCCTAAATTATACTATCTGGCATTCTGGGAGCTAGAAGAATTTTTTCTTACATGTACAGTAGGTGACCGCGATATTGTGTCAATCTGGCTCCCTTTCTCGGCGAGATTGACAACCTACGAGCCCCGTCGCGGAAGCCAGTGCCGAGCCGGCTCGCCGCGATGGGAAAAAGCCGTCATAGAAGCTACGGGGATCCGACTTGGATTCCCGCCAATTCTAGCCGCGGCGTTTGGTATGAATTATGAGGGGGAACTCCACGCCAAATTTTAAATAAGAAAACGGCATGGGTTCCCCCCCAGGGGCATACCAGGCCCTTAGGTCTGGTATGGATTGTAAGGAGAACCCCCATGCATATACAAACTATATGGACCATGCTGGCTTTTTTTGCACAGGAACTTTCTGGTAGGAAGATCCAGCATTCATACATCAGTACTGTGTGCAAGGACCCTGATGCCGCGTACACACGAATATTTTTCGGCATTAAAAAAACATAGGGCCAGATTCACAGAAAAAGTACGCCAGAGTATCTACTGATACTCCGGCGTACTTTCAAATTTGCCGCGTCGTATCTTTCGTTTGAATCCTCAAACCAAGATACGACGGCTTTTGGCTTCGATCCGACAGGCGTACGGCTTCGTACGCCTTCGGATCGTAGGTGTAATACTTCGGCGCCCGCTAGCTGGAGTTCGTGTCGTTTTCCGCGTCGGGTATGCTAATTAGCTTTTTCCGGCGATTCACGAAGGTACGCGCGGCCGTCGCATTCTCTTACGTCGTCGCTAGTCGGCTTTTCCCGGCGTATAGTTAAAGCTGCTATTCTGTGGCGTATAGATAGACGTGCCATGTTAAAGTATGGCCGTCGTTCCCGCGTCAAATTTACATTTTTTTTTTTTTGCAGAAGTCGTCCGTGAATAGGAAAGGACATAACTCACGTCTACGTTCAAAAAATGACATCGGTGCGACGTCATTTCGCGAAAAGCACGGCGGGAAATTTCAAAACGGAGCATGCGCAGTTCATTCGGCGCGGGGATGCGCTTCATTTAAATTAAGCATGCCCCCAACCCGCCCAATTTCAAATACGCCGCCAGAAAAACACTACGCCGCCGTAACTTTTCGGCGCGATTTCGCTGTGGATTCGAAATTCCGCCAGGTAAGATACGGCGGCGTAGCGTTTCAATGATACGCGGCGCAAGTGCAAATGTATCTGAATCTGGCCCATAGTTTTTCAAAAACGTCATTTAAAATGATCGTGTGTAGGCTACACATCATTTTTCAGGTTCTGAAAAACGACAAAAAAAAAAAAATCGAGCATGCTGCATTTTTTAACGTTGTTTTAACCACTTCCATACCGGGCACTTACGCCCCTTCCTGCCCAAGCCAATTTTCAGCTTTCAGCACTGTCGCACTTTGAATGACAATTGCGCGGTCGTGCTACACTGTACCCAAACAATTTTTTTATCATTTTGTTCCCACAAATAGAGCTTTCTTTTGGTGGTATTTGATCACCTCTGCGGTTTTTATTTTTTGCACTATAAACAAAAGAAGAGTGACAATTTAAAAAAAAAAAAACACTATTTTTTACTTTTTTATTTAATAAATATTACAATTTAAAAAAAAAATACGTTTTTTTTCCCTCAGTTTAGGCCGATACGTATTCTTCTACATATTTTTGGTAAAAAAAAATCGCAATGATCATATATTGATTGGTTTGCGCAAAAGTTATAGCGTTTACAAAATAGCTGATAGATTTATGGCATTTTTATTTTATTAATTTTTTTACTAGTATTGGCGGCGATTTGCATTTTTTTTACTTTCACCGTGACATTGCGGCGAACACATCGGACACATTTTTGGCGCCATTCACATTTATACAGCGATTAATGCGATAAATATGCACTAATTACTGTATAAATGTGACTGGCATTCAAGGGGTTAACACTAGGGGGTGAGGGAGGGGTTAATATGTATACCTGTATAGTGTTCTAACTGTGGGGGAAGGGGGGTGACTGGGGGAGGTGACCGATCTATGTCCCTATGTACAAGGGACACAGATCGGTCTCCTCTCTCCCCTGACAGGACGTGGAGCTCTGTGTTTACACACAGAGCTCCACGTCCCTGCTCTGTCGTTACCGATCGCGGGTACCTGGCGGACATCGCGACCGCCAGGCACGCGCATCGGCATCTCGGGGACGCGCCGGGCGCGCGCGCGCCGCTCGCGCGCCCCCCAGTGGCCGCAGGAATACAGGACGTCAATTGACGTCCTGTTGAATATTCAGAGTCACCGTGGAGCCGTCATTTGACGATGGCCCGGTACTCTAGTGGTTAAACAATGTCGTTTTTCGGGTTGTAAAAAATGATCGCGTGTGGGCTAAAACAACGTAAAAAACCTGCACATGCTCAGAAGCAAGTTATGAGACGGGAGCGCTCGTTCTGGTAAAACTACCGTTCATAATGGAGTAAGCACATTCATCACGCTGTAACAGACAGAAAATCGCAAATTGTCTTTTACTAACACGGAATCAGCTAAAGCAGCCAAAAGGCGAATGGAACTTCCCCTTTATAGTGCCGTCATACGTGTTGTACATCACCGCGCTTTGCTAGATCATTTTTTTAAAACGATGGTGTGTGGGCAACGTCGTTTCAATGATGAAGTTGGGAAAACTTTGTTTTTTGGACACAAACTACTTTTTTTTTCATGCTGAAAAATGATCGTGTATGCGGCATCATGCCTCGTACACACGACCAGTTTTCCCGTTGGGAAAACTACCATGACAGCATTTGGCCAGGAAAACTGGCTAAGATTGGGATGCCACTAAAGTTCATGTGCGTGTAAAGACAGGCACCACAATACTTTTGGTAATATATTGTATGAAATTACAGATTCTGCCACCAAGCAGTTGATTATAAGGGCAGAAAATCACAGGGCATGAAAACTGAGCATTTAAACCCAAAAAACAAAAATGTAACGTATTGCATCCTACCAACTCTTAAATAAATGGCTACATTCGTTTTCTATTTTTAGAGTTTTTTTCCATTATTTTCACTTGATGATCCTGCCAGTCACTTCCCGTCCTTGGAAGGCTACTCTCATTCCTTCACTGTATCTCTGGAGGAGCAATAAAGCCACCCTTGGACAACAACAATGCAATGCATCGGTTGGCCCCTGGGACCAGGACATGTTATTCTTGCCTAGGTCAGAATCGTGGCAGGAGTGGGGCTGCCAGAAAAAGTAAACAGAAAAGCCTTTCATTTTAGACCCTCTTATTTGACTTTTTTTTTATTACCTAAAGGGTCACTAAAAGGAAAAAAAATGTTTTGCTGAAATGACTGTTTACAGGGTATAGAGACATAATAGTTAACGGATTCCTTTTAAAAATTATTAAAAATAGATAAAAAACAATCATATAATGTACCTGCAGTTTAGTTTCGTTTTTGCTGTTGTTTCCTGGTTCTCTGATGTACAGAGACAAAGAGCCAATAGAGGGCAGTGATGCTTTGTAAAACGAAACTGGATTGGTGCTGACACACAGTATTCACACCTTCTTGATTAGTCACCACAGTGAGAAATCTCCCAGTACTGTGGTGATCAGGAAACAGACAACCAGGAAGTGTCCAGAACAGAGAGGAATTACAGCAACATCAAAGCAAAAACGAACAATGAGGACATGAAACCAGGACTGCAGTAAGGTAAAGGAAGCTATTTAGCTAAAAAAAAAAATCCTTTAGTGACCCTTTAAAGAAGAACTCCATCCAAAAGGGGAAATTCTGCTTGTTTGCATCCCCCCCTCCTCTTTAACAATTGCCACTTTTTGGGAGAGGGAGCGAGTATGTGTTTTTGACAGGTATCCGAAGCGGACACCTCTGGTCAGAAAACCACAGCGAACCAAGCAGAAGTTAAGCCCCCCATTCCCAGCAGCCTTCTGAAACAGTCTCGCCCCAAATAAAAAAAAAAAAATCAACAGCTACAAATACTTCAAATATTAGGACATTTACCTGTCCAATGATCCAGCGCTGTCCTCACCCAAGCCTATTCTTCAACTTAAAGCCGAGGTTCACCCAAAAACTAATTTTTCAACATTAGATTGAGGCTCATTTTGTGATTGAGGCTCATTTTTCGGCTACTCGTGACGCGATGTATGCGACCGTCGGAAGCCTGTCAATCAAATAGGAACGCCCAGTCCCGAAGACCATACCCGGAAGCGGCGGAGAAGATCGCTCTCTAAAACGGTAAGTACGGCTTTGATTTAAAAAAAAACACCCGATTCCCCTAGACAAAATGAGCCTCAATCTAATGTTAAAAATTGTTTTTCGGGTGAACTCCCGCTTTAAGTTGAAGAATAGGCTTGGGTGAGGACAGCGCTGGATCATTGGACAGGTAAATGTCCTTATATTTGAAGTATTTGTAGCTGTTGATTTTTTTTTTTTTATTTGGGGCGAGACTGTAGCTCCATTTTACTTCACTTAATTTGTGTGCAGCATACAGAAGAGCCATTCTGACTTTAAATTTCAGAATTATGATTTTGAATCTCAGAAGTCTGACTTTTAATCTCAGAATTATTACTTTTAATCTTAGAATTCTGACTATGAAGCTGAGAATTTGGATTTTTAATCTCAGAATTATTACTTTGAAAATTAGAATTCTGACTATGAACAAGAACAATTCTGACTTTTAATCTCAGAATTCAGACTTTTAATGGCAGAATTATTACTTTGAATCTTAGAAATCCGACTACGAAACTGAGAATTCTGACTGAACTCGGAATTCTGATCTTACAATTCAGACAATTCAGACTTTTATACGGCATGAAAAAAAAATCTTTTTTCAGCATGTCCAAAAAACAACGTTTTTCCAACTTCATCATTAAAAACAATGTTGCCCACACACCATCGTTTTTGAAAAATGATGAACAAAGCGCGGTGACGTACAACACGTACGACGGCACTCTGAAGGGGAAGTTCTATTCGCCTTTAGGCTGCTTTTAGCTGATTCCGTGTTAGTAAAAGACGATTTGCGCTTTTCTGTCTGTTGCATCGTGATGAATGTGCTTACTCCATTATGAACGGTAGTTTTACCAGAACAAGCGCTCCCGTCTCATAACTTGCTTCTGGGCATGCGCGGGGTTAAAACGTCATTTTTGCACACGAAAAACGACATTCTAAAAAAACGACATGAAAAAATGCAGCATGTTCGAATTTTTTTTTTTGTCGTTTTTCAGAAGCCGAAAAAAGATGTGAAGCCCACACATGATCATTTTAAATGATGTTTTAAAAAACGTTGTTTTTTTTCATGCCGAAAAATGATCGTGTGTACGCGGCATTAGTCTCAGAATTCAGACTTTTCGTCTCAGAATTGAGACATTTGAAACTCAGAATTTTTAAATAAAATTTTAGGATGACCCCGTGGCTCTTCTGTTGAATAAAACAGCAACATTTTGTTGTAAAATAGAGTAAAACAAAACACGCATTTTGCCAATCTCTACACAAAGCTTTAGCCTTTAGAGAGTGTTGAGTGGACAAATGTAGACAGGACCAAGGTGTGACACCCAGAGTCTGAAATACCAAAGAAGATTTAAAGGGGGAAGACGGGGCAAGACGGGGGAGGTGAGCCAGTAACACAAGCTGCATCTTAAAGTGCTGCCTGTCAGTGCTATGGGTGGGGAACTCTGAGAGATGTCACAATCTGTCTTTGATACTGACACTTTCTTACAAGTGTCTGTCTCAAGGGCCCCTCTCATGTTTCACCCTGAAAAACTACACAGACGCCCAGCAACCTGCACAACACCTCCTCCTGTTCCCAGACACTTCCATTTCCATTGTGTGTGCCCACCTACCAACTACAGCAAGGAGATCACATCCACGGCCATTGTACAGGAAGGTGCAAAACACAGATCTATCCATATCGATATCTATCTATCTATCTATCTATCTATCTATCTATCTATCTATCTATCTATCTATCTATCTATCTATCTTAATAAACATATATGACATCTTGTCTATATGTCTCAATTAATGTTACATAGTTAGTCAGGTTGAAAAAAGACACAAGTCCATCCAGTTCAACCACAAAAAAATTAATACATATGATGTAGAGAGATATAAGAAGATAGATCGATAGATAGACAGATAGACAGACAGATAGACAGACAGACAGATATTCATTAAAAGATAGGAAGAGAGAACAGAAATAGAAAAAAAATGTAAATAGATAGAAGGATCAATAGACAGAAAAACAGTAAATAAATAGATAGATATCTTATTATTATATCTTTCTATCAATCTATTTCTATTCTATCTTCATATCAGACTATCTATCTATCTATCTATCTATCTATCTATCTATCTATCTATCTATCTATCGATCATCATCAGTTAATACATATGATTAGATAAAAAGATAAATGGCTAGATAGATAAAAACAACCAGGAAGACAGAAATAGATAAAATTGTAGATAGAAAGATATTAGAAAGATATTATAGAGATATCCATCTATCTATTTCTATTCTATCTTCTCATCCAACTATCTATCTATGCATCGATATATCTATCTCAATTATTATAAATGATGTAGAGAGATCTAAGACGATAGATAGATAAGATAGATAGATATAGATAGATTGAAAGATGGGAACAGAGAACAGAAATATAAAATAATTGTAGATAGTTAGATAGATAGATAGATAGATAGATAGATAGATAGATAGACAGACATAGACAGACAGACAGACAGTCTATATTATATCTTTCAATCAATCTATGTCTATTCTATCTTCCTATCCAACAATCTATCTATTAATCTATCTAATGTAAGTTAATACATATGATATAGAAAGACATTAGATAGATAGATAGATAGATAGATAGATAGATAGATAGATAGATAGATACATATGTTACTGTTTACCTATTTCTGTTTTTTTTTTCCTATTGTTCAATCTATCTACATCTATTATTTTATTATTGTTTAATCTAACTATTTTGAGAAAGATATGATAGATAGATAGATAGATAGATAGATAGATAGATAGATAGATAGATAGATAGATAGATAGATAGATAGATAGATAGATAGATAGATAGATTACTGTTTACCTATTTCTGTTTTTTTTTCTATTGTTCAATCTATCTACATCTATTATTTTATTATTGTTTAATCTAACTATTTTGAGAAAGATATAATAGAGATATCTATCTATCTATCTATCTATCTATCTATCTATCTATCTATCTATCTATCTATCTCAAAATAGTTAGATTAAACAATAATAAAATAATAGATGTAGATAGATTGAACAATAGGAAAAAAAAAAAACAGAAATAGGTAAACAGTAACATATCTATCTATCTATCTATCTATCTATCTATCTATCTATCTATCTATCTATCTATCTATCTATCTATCTATCTCTTTCTACATCATATGTAATAATTACCTTATCTATAGATAGATAGATAGATAGATAGATAGATAGATAGATAGATAGATAGATAGATAGATAGATAGGTAAACAGTAACATATCTATCTATCTATCTATCTATCTATCTATCTATCTATCTATAGATAAGGTAATTATTACATATGATGTAGAAAGAGATAGATAGATAGACAGGTAGATAGATAGATAGATAGATAGATAGATAGATAGATAGATAGATAGATAGATAGATAGATAGATAGATAGATACAAATAGCCTGAAAGATGGGAAGAAATAATAGAGATTGATAAAATCGTAAATAGATGAATATATTATACATGTTTTATATGGATAGATCGTAAAATACAACAGGAATTGATATATAGATAGACAGACAGACAGCAGTACCATCTTAACTGTAAAATATTTTCTACGTTCTGAATTTTATTCTAAAATCCTTTCATTCTCCTTGAGTTTTTTGTTGAGTTTTGCTCCTCTTTAGGAAGTAAACCATTGTGCTATAGGATCCCATATATAAAACAGACAGTAAGTTCTGGATGTAACTTTCCAAAAACAATCGACTTTGCCCTGAAGTTGATCTGTGATGAAAAGCGGAGGAACTTTTTCCAGGAAAGTTGATTTCCAGGGACAAATCCTGAAAAGCCGGGACTGTTCCTGGAAGTCAGGGTCACCTGGCAACAGTGTGACAGTTAAAGGAAATCCACCAACGGAGAGGGCTGCCTGCATGCAGAGGGCTCCTGGTTGGCCAAGTGTGCTGATTGTAAACACAGTGTGTAAGCCGGAGGGGGCTAGAAAAGTTCTGGTGAAGATAGAAGCCCTTACAGGATGATGGACCCATCGGAGGGGTATTATAGAGTGGGAAAGTTGTGGGATGGAGGTACTGAGCTAGGCGGCCCTGCACAGATATCTGCAGAGGAGAGAAGAACAGAGAGAGATGGAGAGCAAAGTTTTTACCTGTGATAAGCCGCATGTCGAGGCCCAGGAATAGTCAGTGGCTGGGGTTTGCTGGTAGTAGCCCAGCTGTCTCTTTAGTAGCCAGGGCAGAGAGTGCCATGTCTCGCTGTTACCTTCCTTTAAAACCAGACTGGGTGATCTGTGGGAGGGTGGAGGGAGAGGAGGAGAGAGGAAGGAGGGGGGAGCAGGAATTTTTGGGAGGGAGAGAGAATTGGAGCCTCTCCCCTGACGTCATATGAGTAACCACAGAGAAAAAGAGAGAGAGAGAGGAAGTGAGAAGGACGAGAGGGAGGGAGAGAGAAAAAGTTATCAGGCTCAGAGAGGGCAAGAGGTGTCAGGATCAGAGAACCTGCATCCACATCCCACCTAAAGACCTTGTTCGCATTGGAATCTTTCACCTCAAGGGGTGCACAAACTTTTAGGGCCTATTCACGATACGTTTGCTGCACGTTATGTTAAGCTGGAATGGTATGACCTGCGCACCAGCACGCAAGAAAAAACAAAAACAAACATAGGATTTCTACAATTCACGTCTATCAGTAAGGCTGCGTACACACGATAGGTTAGCCAGAGGACAACGGTCTGATGGACCGTTTTCATCGGTCAAAACCGATCGTGTGTGGGCCCCATAGGTTATTTAACCTTAAAGCGGAGGTTCACCCATAGAGAACACATTTTCCCCTTAGATGGATGCTCGTTTTGTCTAGGGGAATCGGCTAGTTGTTTTAAAATATGATCCGTACTTACCGTTTACGAGATGCATCTTCTCCGCCGCTTCCGGGTATGGGCTGCGGGACTGGGCGTTCCTTCTTGATTGACAGTCTTCCGACGGTCGCATCCATCGCGTCACGATTTTCCGAAAGAAGCCGAACGTCGGTGCGCAGGCGCAGTATAGAGCCGCACCGACGTTCGGCTTCTTTCGGCTACGAGTGATGCGATGGATGCGACCGTCGGAAGCCTCTCGGAAGACTGTCAATCAAGAAGGAACGCCCGCTCCCGAAGACCCATACCCGGAAGCGACGGAGAAGATGCATCTCGTAAACGGTAAGTACGGATCATATTTTAAAACAACTAGCCGATTCCCCTAGACAAAACGAGCATGCATCTAAGGGGAAAAGAGAAAAAAAAAACGAATTGGGTGAACTCCCGCTTTAAGTTTAAAAAAAGCCAACTTGCTTTAAAATTCAACCGGTGAACGCCTAACCGATAGGTCAAAACCGATCGTTAGTATGCAAAACCATCGGTTAAAAACCTGCGCATGCTCCGAATCAAGTCGACGCATGCTTGGAAGCATTGAACTTCGTTTTTTTCAGCACGTCGTTGTGTTTTACGTCATCGCGTTCTGACACGATCGGTTAGTTAACCGATGGTGTGTAGGCGTGACGGACCATCAGTCAGCTTCATCGGTTAACCGATGACAACGGTCCGAAGGACTGATCGTGTGTACGCGGCCTAAGGTGCGTTGGGTTGCCGTTCAGAATGAATGGTACCACATCGCACAAACGCAGGTAACGAGTGTTGCCACGTGTTGCTGCAAAAGGTGTGAAAGGGCCCCTAGGGTTATCTAGTAATAGCTAGTCATTAGTGTTGAGCTTGGGTTTGGTCCAAACCCAAGCTTGTCCAAACCCGGAAGTTAGCTTTTATTGCTGAGCCAAAGAGCTGCAGACAGGAGATGTGCTCCAAAGGACGGGGATGCTCATGACAATATTGTCCCGATATGGGCACATGGCCATATTAGGTCAATAATAATTCAGATTCAGAATACTTTATTAATCAAAAGGGAAATTATTAAGATAACGTTACATTCAACGAAGACAACACAAAATCATAGTAACAAATGGAGATAAGACACAACAACAATAAAATTACCAATAACAGCAAAATAAATAGTCCCATTCATAGTCAAAGCATATACAGCTCTCCTCTTCCCAACCAATATAACAAAGTGTTATGCCGCGTACACACGATCGTTTTTCAGGTTCTAAAAAATTACGTTTTTCAGGCTCTAGAAAAAACTAAGGGGCAGATCCACAAAAGAATTACGCCGGCCTATCTCTTGATACGCCACGTAATTTCAAATTCTGGGCGTCGTATCTTTGTTTTGTATCTACAAAACAAGATACGACTGCATCTCGGATCGATCCGACAGGCGTACGTCTTTTTTCAGGGGCCGCTAGGTGGCGTTTCCGTCGAATTCCGCGTCGAGTATGCAAATTAGCTTGTTACGGCGATCCACGAACGTACGTCCGGCCGGCGCATTTTTTTACGACGTTTGCGTTCGACTTTTTCCAGCGTATAGTTACCCCTGCTATTATGAGGCGTACTCAATGTTAAGTATGGCCGTCGTTCCCGCGTCGCCTTTTGTATTTTTTACGTTGTTTGCGCAAGTCGTTCGCGAATAAGGATTTGCGTAGAATGATGTCACCGTCGTAAGAATTGCCTTGTTCCGGTTTAATTTCGAGCATGCGCACTGGGATACCCCCACGGACGGCGCATGCGCCGTTAAAAAAAAAACGTAGTTTACGTCGGGTCACGACGTATTTACATAAAACACGCCTCCATCACATCCATTGAATTCCGCCGCCAAAGATACACTACGCCGCCGTAACTTACGGCGCAAATTCCTTGAGGATTCGAAAAAAAAATAAGTTACGGCGGCGTAGTGTATCTTAGATACGCTGCGCCCCGCGGAGATATGCGCCGAGGTACGCGAATCTGCCCCTAAGTTTTTTTCAACCCGATCATTAAGGCTCCATGCACACTGGGCTTAAAAAAAGCCTGTTCTTTTTGGAGTAAAAAAACGTCCATATAAGGCATTTTGTGTACAAAGTTTAGATGAGTTTAGGAGAGTTTTACGTTTATTTTTCTGCCAGTGAGCTCCAATCAGAAACGCGAATGAGAAGGTTTTTTTTTCCTGCCTCGAATCGTTGTTATCAAAAATATGCCTGTAAACGTCCTAATGTGTATGGACACATAGGATAACATTGAGTTGCTTCTACAGGCAGAACACAAAACTCCTGTAGAAGCAACGTTTTTTATTCCAGTGTGCATGGAGCCTAAAACGGCCTTGCCTACACACGATCGTGAAAAAAAAATGCTCTAGCAAAGCGCGGTGACGTACAACGGCACTATAAAGGGGAAGTTCCATTCAGATGACGCCACACTTTGGGCTGATTTCGTGTTAGTAAAAGACGATTTGCGCTTTTCTGTCTGTTACAGCGTGATGAATGTGCTTACTCCATTACGAACGGTATTTTTACCCGAACGAGCGCTCCCGTCTCATAACTTGCTTCTGAGCATGCGCAGGTTTTTCACGTCGTTAAAGCCCACACACAACCATTTTTTACAACCTTAAAAGCGGCAACGTTAAAAAAGTAGTGAAAAAATAGAGCATGTTCGAATTTTTTTTTGCCCATTTTTTAGAACCCGAAAAATGCTCTGAAGCCCACACACAATCGTTTTTAACCACTTAAAGGGGTTTTCCACCCATTTTTTAAGTTTATTAAAAGTCAGCAGCTACAAAAAGTGTAGCTGCTGGCTTTTAAAAAACTGACACTTACCTGCTCCACGGCTTCAGCGACGCGCCGGCCGGGCCTCCGCTCCTCGCCCCCCCTCGCCGGCCGGCGTCTTCATTTTTAGTGTGGGCACCTGGCAGTGACAGCTTTCGGCTTCACGGCCGGGCACCCACTGCGCATGCGCGAGAGCGGTGCGGCGCCGTCCGATTGGATAGGCGCTCGCCTACAGGGTGGGGCTGTGAAAAGGTGATTAAGCGAATCGCCTTTCCAGCCCCTCGGCGGAAGGAGGAAGTGGGACAGGAAGTCCCCTTCTCCTGAAGCCCCCACTCCCCCCCCAAAAAAATTACATGTCAAATGTGGCATGTAAGGGGGCGAGGAGTGGGTTAAGAGGAAGTTCCATTTTTAGGTGGAACTCCTCTTTAAGCCCGGACCAATATGCAGCTAAATGCCCAGAGGTGTTTTTACAATTTGGCACTGCGCTGCTTTAACTGGTAATTGCGCGGTCATGCAATGTTGTACCGAAACGAAATTTGCGTCCTTTTCTTCCCACAAATAGAGCTTTATTTTGGTGGTATTTGATCACCTCTGTTTTTGCGCTATAAACAAAAATAGAGCGACAATTTTGGAAAAAAAACAATTTTTTTTACTTTTTTTCTATAATAAATATCCCCCAAAAATATATATAAAAATGTTTTTTTTCCTCAGTTTAGGCCGATAAGTATTCTTCTACATATGTTTGGTAAAAAAAAAAATCGCAATAAGCGTTTATCGGTTGGTTTGCGCAAAATTTATAGCGTTTACAAAATAGGGGATAGTTTTATTGCATTTTTATAAAAAAAAAATGTTTTACTACTAATGGCGGCGATCAGCGATTTTTTTCGTGACTGCGACATTATGGCGGACACTTTGAACAATTTTAACACATTTTTGGGACCATTGTCATTTTCACAGCAAAAAATGCATTTAAATTGCATTGTTTATTGTGAAAATGACAGTTGCAGTTTGGGAGTTAACCACAAGGGGGCGCTGAAGGAGTTGTTTCACCTAGTGTGTGTTTACAACTGTAGCAGGGTGTGGCTGTAGGTCTGACGTCATCGATTGTGTCTCCCTATAAAAGGGATGACAAGATCGATGACGGAGCCACAGTGAAGAACGGGGAAGCTGTGTTTACATACGGCTCTCCCCGTTCTTCAGCTCCGGGGAGCGATCGCGAGGGGGTGGCTAGAAACGAATAGCCGCCCCCTCATTCCGGATCGCTCCCACGCGATTAAGTACCGATGTATGTACCGGGGGGGGGGTTCCCGATAAATGTACATAAATGTACAAAATGTACATTAACAATGGTATAATGGAATGCAACTCGTTACAATCACAATACAACCATCCGGAACAAAAGAATCGTGAATGAATCCTATTGAAGTCGCCTACGCGTTTCACCGTGGGGCTTCCTCAGGACGAAATGAACAGGATTATTGCTACTATGTAGCTATAGTTTTCACAATCTGATACACAGCGGTGGATAAATCCGTTTAAAGATCGATGATCAATGGTCCAGGCCAACTGTGTCTATGGTGACATGGTGTAATTTTCGCTCATTTTGCCCACTCTTTTGAATGGGTATTGTTCTATATTCCTACCATTACGGACGGATGTGGCCAATGTAAGTGCCTTCCTTGTGTATCTTGTCCTCTACTATTATTTTTTTCCCTTTTTTTTTTTTTCTAGTTTTCTTTTCCTCTATCTACTTCTCCCCCTCTTATCATCCCTAGTTTTGTGTTTTCCCACCCCCTTCCAATTCACTTCCCCTTTTTTCCGGGCAAGCGTGAGAATTTGAGCAACTTTGACAGGGGTCAAATTGTAATGGTTAGATGACTGGGTCATAGCATCTCCAAAACTGCAGCTCTTGTGGGATGTTCCTGGTCTGCAGTGGTCAGGACCGACCAAAAGTGGTCCAAGGAAGGAAAACTAGCCAATCAGTGACAGGGTGATGGGGCCAAGGTGCACGGGTGCTGGCCTGTGTAGTGCGATCCATTAGAAGAGCTACTGTAGCTCAAATTGCTGCAAAAGTTGATGTTGATAGAAAGGTATCAGAACACACAGAGCATCGCAGTTTGTTGCATATGGGGCTGCTTAGCTGCAGACCAGTCAGTGCCCATGCTGACCTGTGTTCACGGCCAAAAGTGCCTACAATGCGCACGTGAGTATATAAACTGGACCACGGAGCAATGGAAGAAGGTGGCCTGGTCTTTCGAATTCAAGAATGGTTTGAGGAATACAACACGTTTGGGATGTTTGGCCTCCAAATTTACCAGATCTCAGTCCAATCAAGCATCTGTGGGATGTGCTGGAAAAACAAGTCTGATCCATGGAGGATCCACCTGGTGCCAGATACCACAGCATACCTTCTAGTAGCATCCATGCTGGGTTATGGTGGGTAGTCATGATGTTATGTCTGATCCAGTGGCAGTGCGTTCATAGTGGGCGCAGGAGTGCCGCCCCCTCTCGCTCCTGCACCGCCATTGAAAACAATACATAGATTCATGCATTGCATGTCGCCGGCACCGCTGCCGCCCTTTATTCAGATGGTCGGCCCCCTGGCGAGCGCTGGCCATCTGAATAACGGCAGCTGGTTGGCTGTGGAAGTGTCTATCAGAGCCAGCAGCTCTGATAGTCTTTCCGATTATAGCCTGTGGGCTGTAATCGGCTTCCAAATAGTTAACCAGGGAACGCACGGGGTGTGCGTTCCCTGGTTAACACTGACACGCATCTCAGCCAATTGGGTTCACCGGATCTGGTGTGGTAACTTGATTGGCTGAAGCGACATCGAGGGCGGGAGAAGACATCGAGGGATCGTGGAGGAGGATGGCTGACCGAGAAAGGTAGTAAGTGCCGGGTGGGGGTGGGGCAATCTGGCGGCAATTGATGGGCACAGTGGCTGCATTTGGCATGACACAGTGGCAACAATGGCATGGAACAGTGGCGACAATTGATGGGCACAGTGACGACAATTGATGGGCACAGTGGCTGCGTTTGGCATGGCACAGTGGCGACAATTGATGGGCACAGTGGCGACAATGGCATGGCACAGTGGTGACAATTGATGGCACAGTGGCGACAATGGCATGGCACAGTGGCGGCAATGGAATGGCACAGTGGCTGCGTTTGTTATGGCACAGTGGCGACAATGGCATGGCACAGTGGCGACAATTGATGGGCACAGTGGCTGCGCTTGATGGCATGGCACAGTGGCGACAATTGATGGGCACAGTGGCTGCGTTTGATTGCATGGCACAGTGGCGACAATTTTATGGCACAGTGGCGGCAATTTTATGGCACATTGTCATTTGTTTGCGCCCCCCCAAACATTTTGAGCACCAGCCGCCACTGGTCTGATCAGTGTAAGTAAAGTGCGTAAGTGATTATCCGTGTCAGATCCACATAAAATTCACTTGCACAGGTGCAGATCCACCATCTCTGCCTCCAAACTTCTACCATGTGACAACATCCACCTGAAATCACTCCAAACCCTTTTGGGGATCAACTCACAGAATAATATTGACCACTTAAATTGATAAGTAGGTCTAACCACGCTTATGGATCTTTCCATATAACACAAAGGACCCTGGCTTTGGGCAAAGGGCAGAGCAAACGCAATATGATGTCATCATGCATGGAAGCGTGTTTGCACACAAGGCGAAAGTGTGCTGTGCCTTGTCCTGTATGAGCTTATATCTTTATCCTTAGTGGTGAGCGAGTACTTGCAAAATGTGAGTTTTATGAGGTTTTCAACTAAAGTGTTTCTATACATGCAGGCCCGGATTCACGTAGGGCTGTTTTACGTTGTGCAGGCGTAGCGTATCGTATTTACACTACGCCACCGCAACTTAGAGAGGCAAGTGCTGTATTCACAAAGCACTTGCGTCCTAAGTTACGGCGGCGTAGCGTAAATGGGCCGGCGTAAGCGTGCGTAATTCAAAGTAGGCTGGTAGGGGGCGTGTTGTATTTAAATGAGGCTGGACCCCATGTAGATGCATGGCCAAACGAACGGCGCATGCGCGCGCATGCTCAGTATCACGTCGTATTTACGTCCAAAGATACGCCGGCTCAATGCCTGTGATGTGAACGTAACTTACGCACAGCCCTATTCGCGTACGACTTACGCAAACGACGTAAAAAGATGCGCTTGTTCCGACGTCCATACTTTGCATGGGCTGCGCCACCTAGAGACCAGCTTTAACTTTACGCCGGCGTATGTCTTACGTAAACGGCGTAACTAATTGCGACGGGCGTACGTACATTCGTGAATCGGCGTATCTTGCTCATTTACATATTCAACGCGGAAGTCAAGGAAGCGCCACCTAGCGGCCAGCGTAATTATTGCACCCCAAGATACGATGGTGTAGGAGACTTACGCCGTTCGTATCTTGGCCAAATCTCTGATTCTATGAATCAGGCGCATAGATACGACGGCGGCCATTCAGACTTACGACGGCGTATCTGGAGATACGCCGTCGTAAGTCTTTGTGAATCTGGGCCGCAGTTACTACTACAATGGTTTCCCCTTTCTTTGTTATATAATATCAATTTATGTACATTGCTGGAGATTTTGTTTTGTAAACATTTTTTACAAATCATTTGTGTTGGTTGTTTTGGTGCTTTAAAAATCCCTGCCACTCACTATATTTTTGTTTGTGTACTAAAGGGTTTAATGGACTTTAAATGGCTGTGGAAGGTTATGGAAGCTCCATTAGGCTGGATTTACACCTAATTAGTTGAAAAGCATTGGTTTGCAATGCAACAACACGTAAGTACAAACACTTTGCACAGAAAGTTTTTTATTTTTTTTATAGGTATATTTGTTAAAGCAAATTTCACCTTAGCAAAAAATATATACAAATCAGGGGCTCAATTCTGACAAAATTGCAGCCAATTTGTTGCTCTCACCCCTACCTGTCACCAACTGGTGGATTGCTCTGAGAGGAGGTGAGGATCAAGTGGTAAAAGATACTTCTTAGGCCGCATACACACGATCAGTCAATCCGATGAAAACGAACTGAAGGTCCGTTTTCATCGGTCCAAACCGATCGTGTGTGGGCGCCATCGGTCAGTTATCCTTCGGTCAAAAAATTAGAACTTGCTTTAAAATTGAACCGATGGACGCCTAACCGATAGGACTGTCAATCAAGAAGGAACGCCCGCTCCCGAAGACCCATACCCGGAAGCGACGGAGAAGATGCATCTCGTAAACGGTAAGTACGGATCATATTTTACAGTAAAACAACTAGCCGATTCCCCTAGACAAAACGAGCATGCATCTAAGGGGAAAAGAGAAAAAAAAAACGAATTGGGTGAACTCCCGCTTTAAGTAAAAAAAAAGCCAACTTGCTTTAAAATTTAACCAGTGGACGCCTAACCGATAGGTCAAAACCGATCGTTAGTATGCAAAAGCATCGGTGAAAAACCCGCGCATGCTCAGAATTAAGTCGACGCATGCTTGGAAGTATTGAACTTCGTTTTTTTCAGCACGTCGTTGTGTTTTACGTCACCGCATTCTGACACGATCGGTTCATTAACCGATGGTGTGTACAAACATCAGACCATCAGTCAGCTTCATCGGCTAACCGATGACAACGGTCCTTCGGACCGTTCTCATCGGATGGACTGATCGTGTGTACGCGGCCTTATGGGTGGATCAGCTTGCTGGAGAGGACTCATAGGGCATCTTTTCTTCCGTCCTGTTGAGTCCTGTTTCTAGCAACATGTAGGCTTAGATGGTATCAGATGGTACTGCGTAAGTGACAAAGAGCATCAAGCGCTACCAATTGGCTGGATATTGGAGTATATAAAATTTCTTTGCAATATTTAATATATAAAGGAGCTAAATAAAAAAAAGAGCAAATTTTTTACAATATATTCTTTTAGCCCTGACCATAAATTTAAAATATGTACAAAATCATTCCACATTCCCACAATCCACATTTAACAAACAAGTGCAGATTCTGAAGTTTGCTGACGGTATATACAATGTTGCAAGATCTGAGAACGCACTAATCCAAGCTTTCCTGGCATTGGAAAAAGCAGCATGCAGGATGGGTTTTGTGGTTAATCAGGAGAAAACCAAGTACATATGTTGTTTAGAAGGATGGAAAAGCCCAAAGCAAGCTTTTTGAACCTAACATGGAGGAACCCTCAAAGCAAATTTCAGGTTTTTAGAGAAACTCTGCTATTACTGTATCTAGAGCTCACTGTACAATAGTGTAAACAGTAGGTTGAATTACAAGAACAAGTATACGAATAAGGAATGTGAAATCGACACCCAGGGGTACTCTATATGATACAACTAATTAGTGATAATAATGAAATATATAATAATCTATTCTACACTGGTGGTCCATGAAGACAATCCATCTTACATTGGTAGTCAGTAAAGAAGATCTATTCTACACTGGTGGTCCATGAAGACAATCCATCTTACATTGGTAGTCAGTAAAGAAGATCTATTCTACACTGGTGGTCCATTAGGACAATCCAACTTACATTGGTGGTCAGTGGAGTAGATGTATTCTACACTGGTGGTCCGTGAAGACAATACAACTGACACTGACGTTAACTGGAGAATAGTGTTGAGCAGAATATGCCATATTCGATTTCGCGATATATCTCGAATATATATTCGAATATTCGAGATATATTCGCTAAATTCGAATATTCGTGATATTTTATCGAAAGTAAATGATTGCGATTTTTCGCTATTGCTAATGCGAAAATAATTGCGATTTTTTGATAACTGCGGTAGGAGCACTCTGATTGGCTCAGAATATTCGTGATATTTTATCGAAATATCGCAACATGCGAATGCGATATTTATTGCGCAATTTCGAGAAATGCTGGAGGAGCGCTCTGATTGGCTCAGAATATTCGTGATATTTTATCGAAATATCGCAACATGCGAATGCGATATTTATTGCGCAATTTCGAGAAATGCTGTAGGAGCACTCTGATTGGCTCAGAATATTCGTGATATTTTACAATACAAAATAATTGCGAATATTCGGCAAATGCGGAAGGAGCACTCTGATTGGCTCAGAATATTCTTGATATTTTACAATACAAAATAATTGCGAATATTCGGCAAATGCAGAAGGAGCACTCTGATTGGCTCAGAATATTCTTGATATTTTACAATACAAAATAATTGCGAATATTCGGCAAATGCGGAAGGAGCACTCTGATTGGCTCAGAATATTCTTGATATTTTACAATAGAAAATAAAAAGTGTTTTGCATTGGTGGTGATTCTTTACTCTATCCATCTGTCACAGCCATTTGTCAATCAAACACCTTAAAGATTGAACACGTTCATGCAGCATGCTTTGGACTTTTTTTCACTTCACATATCAAAGACATTTTTATGAAAGATTATTTTTCTATTATTGGGACTATATTTCTTTATATATTTGTTTCACTGTGTATTTCACAAGTTATTTGCGCTTGCTTATTTTATAATTTGCCCACATGTCTTGTCACTAGACATATTTTTTATTCTTGTAGAGCGACTCCATTTTCTGTCTTGTATTAATTTATTTTGTATAACATTTTTGAGTTGCTGCTGTATTCTCCCCTTTTTTAAGGTATGCGCAATTTTTTCCTTCTTACAAAAAATAATAATATCAAACATACAAATATTCATAACATACACATACACAAAGCCCCCCCCTTTTGCATCAGAGACAATCAGAGTTCTCCTACCACAGTTATCGAAAATTCGCAATCATTTTCGCATTCGCAATAGCGAAAAATCGCAATTTTTTTTTTTTCAATTTGGCAACATAAAAGGATCGCCTCAGCTTAGCTACTCGGCCCAGGGTCTCTAATCATACCAGCAATGCTTTTAGACGTCGATAGGATGTGATCTGTTTTAAAAATCAAATTGAAAAAATGCGAATATTCGGAATTGCGAATATTCACCGCGAAATTCGAAATATAGCGCGATTTCTCGAATATGCTATATTCGAGTCGAATATTCGCAATGCGAATATTCGTGAGCAACACTACTGGAGAAGATCCCCAATACATAATGTCCAATACATCGGTGGTCAGTGGGAATAATGGTGGTCAATGGAGAATACTTCCTGATACAATATTTAGTGATGAAATATATAATAATCTATTCTACACTGGTGGTCCATGAAGACAATCCATCTTACATTGGTAGTCAGTAAAGAAGATCTATTCTACACTGGTGGTCCATGAAGACAAATCAACTTACAGTGATAGTCAGTGGAGAAGATCTTTTCTACACTGGTGGTCCATTAGGACAATCCAACTTACATTGGTAGTCAGTGGAGTAGATGTATTCTACACTGGTGGTCCATGAAGACAATCCATCTTACATTGGTAGTCAGTAAAGAAGATCTATTCTACACTGGTGGTCCATGAAGACAAACCAACTTACAGTGGTCGTCAATGGAGAAGATCTATTCTACACTGGTGTTCCATTAGGACAATCCAACTTACCTAGGTGGTCAGTGGAGTAGATGTATTCTACACTGGTGGTCCGTGAAGACAATACAACTGACATTGACGTTAAGTGGAGAAGATCCCCAATACATAATGTCAAATACATCGGTGGTCAGTGGGAATAATGATGGTCAATGGAGAATACTTCCTGATACAATATTTAGTGATAATAATGAAATATATAATAATCTATTCTACACTAGTGGTCCATGAAGACAATCCATCTTACATTGGTAGTCAGTAAAGAAGATCTATTCTACACTGGTGGTCCATGAAGACAAATCAACTTACAGTGATAGTCAGTGGAGAAGATCTTTTCTACAGTGGTGGTCCATGAAGACAATCCATCTTACATTGGTAATCAGTAAAGAAGATCTATTCTACACTGGTGGAGTGGAGTGGAGTGGAGAAGATCCCCAATACATAATGTCCAATACATCAGTGGTCAGTGGGAATAATGGTGGTCAAAGGAGAATACTTCCTGATACAAAGGGCCAGATTCTCGTAGAAACGCTTTAAACTGCGGCGGCGTAACGTATCTCATTTACGTTACGCCGCCGCAAGTTTTACGGGCAAGTGCTTGATTCACAAAGCACTTGCCTGTAAAGTTGTGGCGGCGTAGCGTAAATCCTCCGGCGCAAGCCCGCCTAATTCAAATGGTAGGGGGCATGGATCATTTAAATTAGGCGCGTTCCCATGCCGAACGTATTGCGCATGCGCCGTCCCTAAAATTTCCCGACGTGCATTTCGCTAAATGACGTCGCAAGGACATCATTGGTTTCGACGCTAACGTAAATGGCGTCCAGCGCCATTCACGGACGACTTACGCAAACGACGTAAATTTTCTAATTTCGACGCGGGAACGACGGCCATACTTAACATTGACTGCGCCTCATAGACCCAGGCGCAACTTTACGCGTCGCAAATCGTATGTAAACGTCGTAAATTCACTGCGTCGGTCGGGCGTACGTTCGGGAATTCGCGTATTTGGCTAATTTGCATAGACGACGGGGAAAACGATGGAGGTGACACCTAGCGGCGAAAAAAAAAATTGCATTTAAGATCTGACAGCGTAAGAGCCTTACGCCTGTCAGATCTAATGGATATCTATGTGTAACTGATTCTAAGAATCAGTCGCATAGATACGACGGCCCAGATTAGAACTTACGACGGCGCAAATCGTAAGCCCTTTAAGAATCTGGGCCATAATGTCTAGTACATCAGTGGTCAGTGGGAATAATGTTCAAAACATTGGTGGTCAGTGGGGCTAATATCTAATACACTGGCAGTCAGTTGAAAAATGCCTGATACATCAGTGTTCTTTGGTAAGAATATTTTATTAATAAATATTGTTGCCCCACCCCTTTAAATCCACATCAATAAAAGTGAGTGTTTAAATCAACATAAAACACCAATTGTGAATAATGCATAACAATTCAAAATAAACAAATCAACATTCAAATCTTTTCACACCACCTGTGAATAATAATAATAAAAATCCATCCAAGAGAATATGTACAACTTGAAATGTTACCAGTGAGTACCACCAGCATGCCATGCACAGCCTCTCATCAAATCACAAGACCCCAAACTATAGGTGGTCAATAAGCGCTTAGAGGTGCGTGGATCTTGTTGCAGTAAATAATCCGACCAATAGTGAACCACAGGACACACCAGCAAGGAGAGTTAAAACATCACATCTTTTCAAGGGGCCATCATGAGATGGGGTCCAAGTGCATATGCAGAGTCACCTGGAAGGGAAAAGACAGGAGGATGTTAGTCATGCATGTGCCCCTTGTGATGTCTGCATCATGGGGGGGGGGGGGGGGGGGGGGCAGTCATGCCTGACACCCAGGGCCGCTGATAGGGGGGGACCACCAGTCCTGTAGGGGGCCCGGGCACACAGATGGGCCCAAACAGCAGGGGGGATTAGTGTGTTTTGGCGGAGGGGCAGTTACAGAAGGATGCCCTGTGCTGCTCTCTTCGGCAGCTGAAAGCCAGTTTCTCCCACTCCTGCTGTCTTTCAGCTGCTGCAGGGAGAGACGCAGACACAGGGCATCATTCCTGTAATTGCTTTCTCGACATTGATTCCCCTTCCTGTTCTGCCTGCTTCTGATTCCCCCCCCCTCCGTGTGCCCCCTTGTCACTGTGAATATCATTTTTGTATGTAAAAAACAAATAAAGGACTAATTCACACAGGTTCTCTGTTATGTTTGTTTCCACTAATAATGATTTTAGTGTATTTTTTGGGAAAATATGGTCTTGATATATTGGGGGGCCCTGCCAGGTAGGCTGTATGGGGCCCCGTGATTTGTAACAGCAGCCCTGCTGACACCCATGTCACTCACCAACCAGCCAGCTGTCCCCGTACACGTTCTGTTCAAATTCTGTGGAGATGAGGCTTTGACGGTATATGAAGCGGTCGTGGCAGGACCCTGGGTGTTTGTAACGGACGTGCCACATGAGGCATTGGGCATCGGCTAGCACCTGTACATTGATGGAATGCCAATGCTTCCGATTGCAGTATATGTGCTCCATGTCACGGGGGGGGGGGGGGGCCGTAGTGCCACATGGGTGCAATCAATGGCCCCCACGGTGCGTGTGAATCTGGCAATTTGATAGAAATCTGTCATTGCCTTCTGCCGCAGATGCTCCTGGGTGGGTATGATGATGTGGTGGGACATGCGTCTCAGGATTGCAGGGACAACCTGGTGCACACATCTGCTAATGGAGGATTGTGACATCCCAGCCACGACTCCACTTGTACGCTGAAATGAGCCACTTGCCAGGAAATGGAGTGTTGCCAGTACCTTGACCAGTGGCTCCACTGCATGTGCACGATGTGTCTTGCTGGTGATGTCATCATGCAGGATTGTGGCTATTTCCTGGATGGCTTCAGGGCTGAATCTGAAGATGCGAAACACCTCTGAATCCCCTATTCCAAAGACGTTTATGCGCGTTTGATATATCCTCTCCTGTGCCCTCCTAGGCTGCCCCTGGCATGTTGTCACACAGATGTGTTGTCCTGCAAGTGTGGGTGCTCAGCTTGCTCAGCTCGTCCGTATTGGTGCTACTGTAGCTGCTCTCCAGCTGACCTGTGTCCGTCTGGTGCCAAGTTGCCCCTGCTTTTATGAGGAGCAAGTTTGCGCTGGCCGTTCAACTTGCGCTAATTGCGCGCAGACTGCGCCTGACACGCGCATGTTTGTGAATCAGCGTATCTCCCTCATTTGCATGTTAGCATAGGAAAACAATGGGAGCGCAAGATGCGCACAGCGTAAAAATGCGCATAAAATACGCCAGCGGAGAAAAGGGTTTTTTTTTGTCTTAATTTTTCTTTATTGTTTTCCAATATTCAGTATTTTCATATTTACTCTCAAACAAACAAGATGTACATAATACATGTCACAAAATAAGCAAACACCAACATTAACCATAGTGTACATACGATAGATTATCCTTTCCCGCCCCCCCCCTCCTCACTCCCTCCCCCCCACTACTACCTCCCTCCGCCCTTTCCCTGTCTCTCCCCCCCCCCCCGGTATGGCTATGCGGAGAAAAGTTACGTCGGTCGGAAGGAGCCTAATTTCAGGCGTACCTCTTTTTGTGGGTACGGCGCATAGTTACGGCGGCGCAAATTTTGACTTACGCGGCGCATATCGAGATACGTCGGCGCAAGTCCTACCTGAATCTACCCCACTGTGTCGGTTTCCCTCAGAGAAGGCTTACAGAATTTGTGCCTGCACAACTTAGTTCTGACAAGTTCTGTGATTTTTATTTATTTCATTAAATACTCACTTACTACGCTTAGAAGGCGCCGCTCTCTCTCCTTTCTTGTTGTCCTTCAGATACTTCTCTGACAGCTGGCTGCCACTCAGTGAAAGTTTTATATTATATGTTAATGGACATTTACTATGGACTGATGCAATTCCATTAATCATTTCTAGATAGGGTTGCCACCTTTTCTTCAAGTCAAACCTGAACACTTCAGCGTCGCACAGCACTTTTTTTCATAGTATGCAGAGATAAATAATGCATAGATATTGCTAGTAAATAACATTTCTAATCATATGAAGTTATTAACAAGAGTTCCCCCTTTACATCTGAATCTGCAGAGCTCCCCTTTTACATCTGAACTCGCAGAGTTCCCTTTCACTGTAAGGGAGGACTCTGCAGACTCTTATATAAGGGAGAACTCGGAGGACTCTAACATAAGGGATGCTCTGGTGTACGAAGAGGACTCTGATGTAAGGGGGAACACTGTGGCCTCTGGTCTAAAGGGGAGCTCTGATGTAATGAGTGCTCTGAGAACCCTGATTTACCTTAGCGTACTCACTTAGAGGCAAGAGAGAGAAGGGGGAGGGGAGAGACTTAGTCCAGTCTGAATAATGTGTCCCGGTCTCAGACAGTCTAAAACCCGGACGCATGATTCCAAACCCGAACTGTCCGGGGGAACAGGTGGCAACCCTATTTCTAGATCACTGGCTGTGACCAGTGTCCCTTTATTCCCAATTGTTCCCTCTTCCCTACCCCCCCCCCCCTCTTTTTAATAGGTCTGTCAGTACATTTCAGGAGTGCGCTCAATTATTTTAGTTTTTCGTTTTGGGCTGCAGAAGAGATTGGGTCCAGGTCCCAGATCTGCATCCAGAATTGCCTAATAACTATTGACCAGTTGCCCATGTATAACTCTTGTGTGGCCAGTTCCAGTCACGTGCCTTTTTTCCAGTCCTATTCAGATCCTGTTCATGACAACATTTCCAAATGTGACTACAGTTTGCATAATCATGTGCCTTTACATCACTCTGTTATAGAAAAAGCTGACAAGTTTATTGAATTCTCTACAGGTCACGTCTCCAGTCAATTGCCACAGCCTGAATCCTCTCCTCCTAGAAGCCAAACTAATCTGTTGTCTCGCCTTGAGCTCTGTTTGGAAAGTCCTCAAAAGTCAAGCCCCCTGGATTTACCCCTACCTTTGCCCATCACTAAACTCCCTTGGATGCACAGCCAGGCTAACTTGCCTGCAAGTTCCACAGTCGCTATGCCTGGCGATGCGATTCAGACAGTCGCTACGCCTGGTGATGTGGCTCAGTCAACCACTGAATCAGTAATGCCAGTCCAGCCCATGCCCGTTGAGCTTCCTGCTTCTTATTCTGGACTTTCTGGTAATGCAATTCAGACAGTCGCTACACCTGGCGATGCGGCCCAGTTGCCCACTGCATCAAGTATGCCAGTCCAGCCCATGCCCATTGAACGTCCTGCTTTTTCTTATTCAGGACTTTCTATAACCTGGCTTCACCCTACTTCTCTTACCGGTCTAAGGCCCCGTACACACGAGAGGATCGATCCGCTGAAATTTATCCGCGGACCGGTTTCAGCGGATAGATCCCCTGGTGTGTACAACCCAGCGGATATTTATCCGCGGATTTTTTTCGGCCCGATGGATTTCCAGCGGATCAAAATTTCTTAGCATGCTAAGAAATCTATCCGCTGGAATCCAGTCCAGCGGATTGATCCGCTGGTCTGTACAGACACAGCGGATCAATCCGTCCGATTACATCCCTCGCATGCGTCGTAATGATTTTGACGCATGCGTGGAATTCCTTATATTACAGCGTCGCGCACGTGATCATCGCGGCGACGGCGCGACACGTCACCGCGGAGGGAATTCCGCGGGGATTTTGATCTCATGGTTAGTACAACCATGAGATCAAAATCCGCCAGAGGATTTATCCGCGGAAACGGACCTCCAGACCGTTTCCGCGGATCGATCCTCTCGTGTGTGTACTAGGCATAAGAGGTTCAATCCACCCTTTGGATAAACTGCCTCATTTGACCAAGGATTCTTAGCCAAAATGCGTCAACGCATAGCCTATACCCATGTAACCAATAAAGGACTTTTATTCAAGAGCATGCAAGTTGCGAGCCCTTTTTGATTCAAGTATTGTATTTATGGGGCCTGAACGTCCTGGATCACAGTTCGTGGACTTCTATACTGGCAGTGGAGCTGGGGTAACATTTTGTTTCTCTTCAAACTGCCTCATTTGACCAGGTGGGGCTTTCAATCCATTTTTTCAGAGCTCTCTGTATTCTGGTCGTGTTTCAGCTGTCCGGCTTGACCCCCGTGACATGTCCCCTGCTAACCTGCCTGACCTTGAGGATCCACGGACCTCTGCCCAGGCTGATGGTCCTGTGCTGGTGTCCAGCTGGTCTTTGAGGGTCCAGGGGCCCCTCCTCAGAGGGGGGTAATGTCAGGATCACTTGGTGCCCCTGTTCCTCATTCCAGCACCCGGGTATTGGCTGTTGCTTTTCCCCGTCTGTGTTGACCTGTTAGCTGATTGATCTGGTCGGTCACCTGATATAATCAAACCAACACTCTAACTCGCTTGTGATATAGACAGACAGCAGTGTTCTAGATTAAAGTGGATGTAAACCCATTTTTTTAAATTTATTTATTGATATCACAATGTAGAGTAAAAGATTTACTATCATCTGTGCCCAGTCTTGCCACACAGAGTTAATCCATCTCTGAGCAATCCACTTTTTTTGTTCAGTGAAATAAAACAGACTTACAGAGAAAAAAACTTTTTTTCCGTTCCGCCCCCTTGCTGTGAGTGACAGGTTATTTACATATCTCATGCACTAGCCTGGAGACAGGCATTATTTTTTAAATCCCACCCCCATCTCCTTTTCTGAAGTCATGTGTTTATTTTTCTGGATTTTACCTGGATGTTAGTGATCATGGCAGAATTTAGTGTAAGGAATACATAGAAAAAAATGCATGTTGACAAGGGGAGTGTAGAGGTGGGTGGGGAGTCTACTGACATCACGACTCCACCCACAGAGCTCCAGACAACAGATCCACCCACAGGATTTCAGTTCTTATAACAGACAGAGGGGAGACATTTGACAGGTAAGGATACATGAAGAAGGCATGTATATGATTATAGATCAGCACTATGGGCCATATTCTTAAACAAGTTACGTAGGCGTATCAACAGATACGCCTACGTAAGTCCCTTTCCTATGTTTAAGTGTATTCTCAAACTGAGATACACTTAAACATGCCTAAGATACACCAGCCTGCGCCGTTGTATCTTAGGCTGCAATATTTACGCTGACCGCTAGGTGGCGGTCAGCGTAGAATATGCAAATGACTACTCACGCCGATTCTCGAACGTACGCTTGCCCGCCGTAGTGTTTTAACGTCGTTTCCGTAAGCGATACGCGGCGTAAAGATAAAGATGCCCCCTAGGTGGCGTACTCAATGTTAAGTATGGCCGTCGATCCCGCGTCGAAATTTCAAAATTGAACGTCGTTTACGTAAGTCGTCCGTGAATGGCGCTGGACGCCATTTACGTTACAGTCAAAACAAATGACGTCCGTGAGACGTCATTTAGCGCAATGCAAGTCGGGTAATTTACCCGACGGAGCATGCGCATTACGATCGGCGCGGGAGCGCGCCTAATTTAAATGATCCACGCCCCCTGCCTGGATCATTTGAATTAGGATGGCTTACACGGGTGGACTTTACGCGATGCCGCCGCAAGTTCACAGGTAAGTGGTTTGGGAATCCGGCACTTGCCACTTAAACTTGCGGCGGCGTAACGTAAAGTACATACGTTCCGCCGCCTGAAATGTATCAGAATATGGCCCTATGGCAGTAGTTTAGAAAGGATGAGAGTGGGTTTACATCCACTTTAAGCCTCCCGTTAGTCTGCCTTGTTTACTGTTGGATCTCCTGTGTCTGACCCGGATTGGATACTGGACTATCCCCTGAACTCTGCCTGTCTTATTACCTGAACTGTCTTTGAACCACGCCATCTGTCTGCTAAACTACAAGTACCTGTTTTGCTCAGTTCGCATCTGCCCTGGCATGGTAGCCAGACACTATAGCATTGTGTATAAATCCTGGGGGCAACCAAGTACCGGTAGGCCTGCTTGTCATAAGGGAAAGGTGAAGAACACAGTAGCCAGCTATAGTGTCTCACCAACCGGTGTTGGAGTAGATGTGACATTCATGACAGTGACACATAATTGTGAAGTGGAAGTAAAATATTTTTTTTCCAACTTCTTTACAAATAATTATGTGAAAAGTGTGGCATGCATTTGTATGCAGCCACCTTTACTCTGATACCCACAACTAAAATCTAGTGGAACCAAGTGCCTGTGGGAGAATCTGTCCACAGGACAACTATTAGTCATGCACTCCATAAATCTGGCCTTTATGGAAGAGTGGCAAGAAAGCCATTGTTGAAAGAAAGCCATAAGAAGTTCCGTTTGCAGTTTGCGAGAAGCCATGTGGGGGACACAGCAAACATGTGGAAGAAGGTGCTCTGGTCAGATGAGACCAAAATTGAACTTTTTGGCCTAAAAGCAAAATGCTATGTGTGGTGGAAAACCAAAACTGCACATCATCCTGAACACACCACCCCCACCGTGAAACATGGTGGTGGTAGCATCATGTTGTGGGGATGCTTTTCTACAGAAAAGACGGGGAATCTGGTCAGAGTTGATGGGAAGATGGATAGAGCCAAATACAGGGCAATCTTAGAAGAAAACCTGCTATGCCCCGTACACACGATTGGAAATTCCGACGGAATGTTGGCTCAAACTTATGTTGCATACAGACGGTCACACAAATCTTGTCTGAAATTCCGACCATCAAGAACGCGGTGACGTACGACGAGCCGAGATCAATGAAGTTCAATAGGCAGCTTGGCTCTTCTGCTTGATTCTGAGTATGCGTGTTTTTTTGCGCGTCAGAATTGTATACAGACGAGCGGAATTTCCGACAAGAACTTTTTCCGTTGGAAAAATAGACAACCTGCTCTCAATCTTTTGCTGGCGGAAAATCTGACAGAAAATGTTGGATGGAGCATACACACGGTCGGAATATCGGACCAAAAGCTCACATCCAACTTTTTTTGACGGAAAATCCTATCGTGTACAGGGCATTAGTCTCTGCAAAAGACTTGAGACTGGGGCAGAGTTTAACCTTACAGCAGGACAACAACTCTAAACATACAGCCAGATCTACAATGGAATGGTTTAGATCAAAGCAAATATGTGCTAGAATGGCCCAGTCAAAGTCCAGACCTAAATCCAATTGAGAATCTGTGGCAAGACTTGCAAATTGCTGTTCACAGGTGCTTTCCATCCAATCTGACAGAGCTTGAGCTATTTTGCAAAGAAGAATAAGCACAAATTGCAAAGCTGAGAGCGTCATCCCCAAAAAGACTTGCAACTGTAATTGTAAAATCCCTTTGGTTGGGCTTTGGTGAGGCTTTGTTGGGCTTCAATGAGGCTTCGGTGGGGCTTCAAGCGAGCCTTTGCCATAGACTTTTATGGAGGCTTTAAAGACACTTTGAAGCACCATTAAAGCTACATAGGGTATAATTTTTGAAGCAAAAGCAAGGTGTTAACAGGACTTTAAGCCAACCATTTTATTTAGTGACAAAGGCTTTGACTAGCGGTCAGAGAGCTTTAAAAAGCCTGTTTGAAGCAAGTGTAAACTAGCTGTTAATGTTTGTTGAAGCTGAAGAAAGTGCAAATAAGCCCTAAAAGGGCACACATTTATAAACCTATTACAAGACAATTTTGTAGTCCAGTTTATTGAGGCCCATTAGGACCGACACTCTGCTGGACCTGGCAATCTCAAACCTTGCAGAGCTTATTACCAATATTCATATCAATGAACATCTAAGTAGCAGTGTTAATAACATGATTTCTGTTGTGTACCACGTACCTGGTAGCCAGAGCCTGGTCGCAGGAGAAGGCCTCTCTTACGGCTCTGGCAGCAGGCTCGTGAGCACGGCGGGGGAGTGCCGGTGTAGCGTGTAGTTGATGATGGGGTGCTGGTTCCTTCTGGAGCGGTAGACTGGAACACCACTGAAGCGGAGGAAGTGGGTCAGCGACCCTATCGGAAGATGCAGGTACAACGGCAACAAGCTGGTAAGGTAAGCTGGTTAATGGACAGCAGGTGATAGCAGAGTCAGGCAAGCCGGGTCACAACAGATAATCAGGTAATCAGGAACGGAAGGCTGAGGCGTAGTCGTGATGCAGGCAGGAGGGTCTGGCAGCAGTGGATCAGTCAGAGAAGCAAGGTCAATGGAAGCCGAGGTCAGAGGTTGGAGAGGTACGGATGGTCAACAAGCCGGGTCAGAAGGTTCAAACAACAATCAGGTTTTCAGATACGGATAAACACTCAGGAACTGCAGATCAGACAGCAATGTGCTGAGGACACCAGCAAGCTTTTAAAGGGAATTTGGCGCCAAGCCGGATTAACGTGCACGCGCGTGCTCTACAGATGCGTGACGGTGCACCGTCACAGGTGAGCGCTGCTGTCTCAAACAAATGGTGGTCCGGCGAGTTTGAAAGGCAAGTCCCTGACAATTTCATTTAATGTTGGCTGTAAGCAACAAACACATATGGCAAAGATAGAAACCCTTAACTTTAAGAGAGAACATTTTCCAAGCATGAGGGCTGCTCTCCAAGACTAAAGCCTCGTACACATGCTCGGTTTACTCGGCAAGAACCAGCAAGAAAACTGCTGGCAGAGCTTTCTTGACGAGTATACCGAGCGTGTGTATGAGGCTTTCAGGTTTCTCTACAAGAAAACTGCCCAGAATCTAGCCAAGAAAAATAGAGAACATGTTCTCTATTTTTCTCGTCGCGAGATTCTCTGCAGTTTTCCTGCCGACAAACCCGAGAGTGTGTATACTTGCTGTCGCCGTGGAAACCCGCACATGCTTGAAATGACTGACGCATGCGCGGTAGCTTCCTAGGCATAGGTAGGGTGCAGCAAGATGGCGGCGACAGGGTAACGAATGTGAAGAGCGCATGCTCGTCGTACGCGATGGCGATCGTGTGTATAAGGCTTTAGACACGTTTTCCCCCTCTGTTCTCATCTGGTGATCTGGCTAGTAACAGACTGTCTGTTTCGTGCCATGCTGTGTTTTGGCCACAGTGTAGGTTTTTTATTGGTTTCCCATAGACTTTCTATTAGGTTGAATGTTTTTGGCACGTTTTCTGAAAGCACACCAAAGATACAGCATGCATAACTTTTTATGCACTTTCAGAATTGCACCAGGTAGGAAAGAAAAAAGAAAGAAAGCCTATAAAAGAAAAAAAGAATGCAGCCAATTCATCTAAGAATTGATAGGCTGCAATATAATAAATGTTTGCCTTTAGGCTTAATACCGCTTTAAAATATGGAAAATAAATACTGCTCATCAGTTCAGAGGGCAAATAATACAAAGTAGTTAAAATTGTTCTTCTAATTCCAACATATGTGGAGATATCTTATGGAGCAAACAAACGAAAAAAAGAAAAACTCATCAATTGCAGCCTCACTGTGCACATCAATTGCCGCCACTGTGCCATAAAATTGTCACCACTGTGCCATAAAATAATGGCCACTGTGCCATGCCATCAAACGCAGCCACTGTGCAATGCCAAACGCAGCCACTGTGCCCTTCAATTGTCGCCACTGTGCCATGCCAAACGCAGTCACTGTGCCATGCCATCAATTGTCGCCACTGTGCCATGCCATCAATTGTCACCACTGTGCCATGCCATTGTCGCCACTGTGCCATCAATTGTCGCCACTGTGCCATGCCAAATGCACCCACTGTGCCATCAATTGTCGCCACTGTGCCATGCTATTGTCGCCACTGTGCCCATCAATTGTCGCCACTGTGCCATGCAAAATGCAGCCACTGTGCCATGCCATTGTCGCCACTCTGCCGATCAATCACTGTGCCCATCAATTGTCGCCACTGTGCCATGCCATTGTCGCCACTGTGCCATGCCATTATATCGCCACTGTGCCCATCAATTGCCGCCAGATTGTCCGTCCCCCCCCGCCTGGCACTTACCTTTCTCGGTCAGCCATCCTCAGATCCTCCTTCACGATCCCTCAAAGTAGTCCCGCCCTCTATGTCACTTCAGCCAATCAGGTTACCGGTAACCAGAACCGGTAAATCTGATTGGCTGAGACACCTGTCAGTGTTAACACACCCCGTGCGTCCCCTGGTTAACTATTTGGAAGCCGATTACAGCCCTCAGGCTGTAATCGGAAAGCCTATCAGAGAGGCTGGCTCTGATAGACACTTCCAAAGCCAACCAGCTGACGTTATTCAGATGGACGGCGCTCACCAGGGGGCTGGATATCTGAGTAGTGGGCAGCAGCGACAATACATAGATTCATGCATGAATCTGTGTATTGTTCAGTGGCGGTGCAGGAGCGAGAGGGGGCAGCGCTCATGCGCCCTCTATGGACGCACCGCCACTGCTATGCACTCAACTAAGGTTCAGTATCAAAATGAAAACATCAGACTGGTTAGTGGTAAACGATCTCAATATATTGTCATGGGTTGCAGTAAATAGCAGTATGCAAACAAATAAGCAAGTAAAGGATTAGGTCAATCATGGTTTACTAGACAATGGGATGGATTTATTAAAACTGGAGAGTGCGCAATCTGGTGCAGCTTTGCATGGTAGCCAATTACCTTCTAACTTCAGCTTGTTCAATTAAGCTTTGACAAAAAACCTGGAATCTGATTGGGTTCTTTGCAGAGTTGCACCAGATTTTGTGCGCTCCAGTTTTAGTAAATCAACCCCAATGTGTTTACTGGGCTATAGCAGCATAGGATGGATATCTATGCAGATAATTTAGAGTGCACCTGGTAATCCACAAAATCAGCTATATGTAATGGCATTAGAAAACACTAACAGCAATGGTAATTAATACTGCAATAACTGCTCTGTAGGCTATATTCACATTAGAGTGCACTCTATGTGAATGCCAGCAATGAAATGTTAGGCCCCGTACACACGAGAGGATCCATCCGCTGAAAAATCTCAGCGGATCGGTTTCAGCGGATAGATCCCCTGGTGTGTACGTTCCAGCGGATATTTATCCGCGGATATTTCCGAATTCCAGCAGATAAAAATTTGTAGACATGTCTACAAATCTATCCGCTGGAATCGGAACCAGCGGATCGATCCGGTGGTCTGTACAGACTCACCGGATCGATCCGTCCGAACCCATCCCTCGCATGCGTCGTAATGATTCAACGTATGCGTGGATATCCTTATATGACGGCGCCGCGATGGGATTTTGGCGCGGATTTCGATCCGATGGTGAGTACACTCCATCGGATCAAAATCCGTGGAAATCCTCGAGAGGATTTATCCGCGGATACGGTCCGGTGGACCGTATCCGAGGATAAATCCTCTCGTGTGTACTAGGCCTAAGACTCCCTAAAGAGGTGCTTCTTACTAGGGACAATATGCAGCTATCTGAGTGAGCAGTGTTTAGTCCTAGTTCTTCCTCCGGCTAGTGTCTGGACTGGGGCCCAATCTTTATGGTGGTGCACATGAGTACAGTCCCAGTAAAGTCTGCATGCGGTAAATAACACTGCTAGTTATATGGCCAGTCCCTACATGCTCAGTCTTTGCTAGAAGATTGCTGCTAATTAATTAAATTGGTAATTAATTAATTGCTAATTAACTTAATTGCTGCTAATTAGGTTAATGGCAGCAGTGTCCTCTCACCAGTCCCAGCAATACTACAACAGGGGCCCCACTGTTCAGATGTCCACTCACTTCTGGATCTGCCTAGAGTGACTCCAGTCCTCAGCACATGGCCACAGGATTGTGGTAGATTTATGTGCACACAGGAGCAGCCATGTGCACACCTCAGTCTACTTGCAGCAAAGAGGAAATTCCTCAGTAATTCAGCCTGTGAAATAAAAAGCCCTCTCTCTTTATACCTGGCTCACACTGGGACTTATAGTCCAATGATCCATAGACTGCCTTAGTAAAGTATCTCTTCTGAACTTCATCTCCCATGATTCAATGCTGCCAACCATCAAGTCTCTTGGGCTCCTACTGCTTGTCAGCACCCCCTAGTGGATGGGGGTGATGTAGTGTTAACCCATTCAGCTGAAGTCCACTGGGAGACACAAAAAGCACATCAGCACAGTGTCCTGAATTGCTTTCTGTCTCTAGCCAAGCACCTAGCTACACTTATATGTGCTCATATTTCCATATAGTTTCATTTATAATGTCTTGTATTCAGCATTTAAAATAAACAGCAGTCCAATAGCGATCTCCACAACAATCTCACCACCTCCACTCTAGTGTTGATTGACGCTTTACAGTTGAAAGGCAACATGGAACTGGGGTGTATGGATTTCTCACGAGTTTTCACACAAGGGTGTGATTATTGCTTGGACTGTGCACCATGAAAAATGTACAATACTTTAATATGAACTGTTAAGTGGATTTAGTGTTCAAAATTTTCTTTTGCATGATTTTTTAACATGAATTTATTAATGTGCTTTTGTTAGATGATTTGTACTCACTTGTTATGTATATTCATCTATTTGTTTGAACACTGATAATACTTTCCCAAATAATTAGAAATTTGTATTTATTAAGTAGCAGCAAAGTTTATTAATAATAATTTCACATTTCAGTGTCATTTTAATTTCTTTCTTTTTAAAAAAAAAAAAAAAAAGAGTAAGTTCCTATTACAATAGCAGCAACAGTATATGATATAAGTATATAACTTCTGCAAAATCACATTTTATAATTTATTGTTATTAATATATGGCTCAGGGCCGGTTTACACCATAACGTGTGCAAATTTTTTTGAGCATTCCCACGTATTCCATTTTCAACAGCCCATTTATTTCAATTGGCTGCTAAACGCACAGAAAAAATACGTCAGGTGCAACTTTTAAATATCGATTTGGTGGCCGCAAATGCGCAGTGTTTGTTAAATGCGCTGGGGGTGCCATTATTAATTAACAGCACCTACGCACGTCTAACAAGGGCAGTGCGTTCCTGTGTGGTGCTGGAAACGCACAAGGAAAAGCAGCTTTTGCGAACTGAGTTCTGATGTAAACTGGCCCTTAAAGGGGTTGTAAACACTCAGTTTTTTTCCTATGCATTAAGGTGTAAAAACTTCTTGCAGTGACCAGCCTCCTAGCTCCCCTGTTTTACTTACCTGAGCCACTTCATTCCCTTTGCACGGGGTCCCGGCTCTTGATTGGAAAGACTGGTAGCAGCGCAGCCATTGGCTCCCACTGCTGTCAATCAAATCCAATGATGCGAGTTCCGCTATCTGTCTGAATACATGCAGAAGCAGGACTCGGAAGCACGCCTGTATGGGGGTCCACCAAGGAGAGCGATTCTCCAAGGTGGACACCCAATGCGGGGAGGAGCCACCAGCGCTGACGGGGGACCCCAGAAGACGACGGTAGGGGCCAATCTGTGCAAAATGAACTGCACAGTGGAGGGAAGTATGACATGTTTGTCATTTTTAAAAAAAAATGGGTTTACACCCCCTTTAAGCTTTATCTTTTTGATTAGACTAGAATAGAGAATGGTTAGAAACCCGATTACAACTATTTTTCCTAAATGTGTCTCACTGGGGAAATTTTGCCTTCCTTCCTTCCTCAGGCAGTTAAAATCGCAGTATGTGCCCCTATTGGAAGACCTCCTGTTCTGTTGACAGTTGTAAAGTTTTACATTTCCCATCCCTTTCCGTCCCAGTGACAGCGGTCACCAAGTCAAATACAGTTGTGATGTGGTCTCATTGACGTGAATAGGGCATAATCTGTAGGCTGTATAAAATTTGCTGTGAAGCTACTGCGGCAATGATAATTATTCTGGCCATGTTAACAGGCCAGTAGATGGGGGTTGTAAATAAAGCAGATCAACTACCTGTTTTTATAGCTTATCAATGCGTGAAAAAGGCCTCAGGCCTCGTACACACGACCGAGTTTCTCGGCAAAAACCAGCAAGAACCTTGCTGGGAGATATTTTTTTGCCGAGGAAACCGGTCGTGTGTACATTTTCGTTGAGGAAACTGTCGAGAACCTTGACGAGCCAAAAAGAAAGCAAGTTCTCTATTTCCTCGACGGGAGTCCAAATTGGCTCGTCGAGTTTAGCCAGTGGATTTGAACTTCCCCTGTCGTTGTTTGTGTTGTATGTCACCGCGTTTGAGAACGAGGAGATTTTGGCTTGACAGTGTGTACGCAAAGCCTAACAAGGAACTCGAGGAGGAAAACGATGTGTTTCGCCCGTCGAGTTTCTCGGTCGTGTGTACGAGGCCTTACTGTCAGTAGAGAAACTATAAAAACTCTCTCTATCAGGGACACAAAGAAAAACTCCTTTCCTGTGTTTGTGTCACAGGTACAGGAAGTGAGCAATATGTTCCCCACAGGGTCACAGTCAGACATAAAACCTTGGCAGAATATTTTAGTTCTTTCTCAATCTGTATAAAACAAAATTTGAGTTAGGCATGTTAATACCTCTGCCGGGTTAGCCCCCCCTTATTAGAAATTTTGACTTTTTTTTATGCAATTTGTTAGATCTTTGTTAGATCAGGTTAGATCAATCATTGTTTGCGTTAGATCTCACACAGAAGAAGCAATATTAACAGTTATTTGCTGGGGGGGCTAACCCGTCATCAGCCCCCCCTATCAAATTTTCTGGCCAAAAATCATTCAGGCTAATAGATATTCGTTAGATCCGGTAAGATCAAGTGGTTTTAACGTTAGATCTCACATAATTAGAGACTTATTAAGTGATTAATGAGGGGGGGCTGGCCCCCCCTCATCAATTTTTTGGGGCAAAAATCATTCCGGCTAATAGATATTCGTTAGATCCGGTAAGATCAAGTGGTTTTAACGTTAGATCTCACATCGTTTCCGAGATATTCCACATATAAAAATAGATTTTAGGTGGTACATATGCATGGACATATGGACGAGTTGGCCCCCCCTTATCAAATTTTCTGGCCGAAAATTATTCAGGCTAATAGATATTCGTTAGATCCGGTAAGATCAAGTGGTTTTAACGTTAGATCTCACATCATTTCAGAGATATTCCACATACAAATACAGATATTGGGTGTATACAAGGACTAATGAGGGGGGGCTGGCCCCCCCTTATCAATGTTTTTGACCAAAAATCATTCAGGCTAATAGATATTCGTTAGATCCGGTAAGATCAAGTGGTTTTAACGTTAGATCTCACATAATTAGAGACTTATTAAGTGATTAATGAGGGGGGGCTGGCCCCCCTTATCAATTTTTTGGGCCAAAAATAATTCCGGCTAATAGATATTCGTTAGATCCGGTAAGATCAAGTGGTTTTAACGTTAGATCTCACATCGTTTCCGAGATATTCCACATATAAATAGGGATATTAGGTGGTACAGAAGGTACATATATCTACAACTGTCTCTGGAAACGTCTTTGGATGGTTCTCTAGCGAATGCCTGTAGCCTCTCCTCACACCTCTGTTCATCTTCCTGCCTCATGGTGATCTCTCCTCAGACCAACAAGCTTAAGTCTTTATCTAGCCCCCCTTCTTGCAGAGCAAAAGTAGTAGCTCTGCCCCCTGTAGAAATCAATGGTGCCATTTTGTGATGAGACTTCAAGTCCCGTGGTCCTCTGCTGCCGCTTGATTGGCTCCCTCACCCTGCCAATAGGGACACAGAGAAGAGAGCATAGTGGGCGGGATGCCGGTGAATGAGCGCCGCTCGTCACTCAAGGAAGAGGAGAGGGAGGGGGAGAAATCCCTCACAGGGACTGACAGTGAGTAAGTGCCTGTGTCCGACGGTTGCTGGCGGGAGGTGCGGGACCATGGGTGACAGAGCAGCCCCCGCTGCACACTCCCCCCACCAAAGAACCTTTGTTCCACCAAAGGAGGTAAAGAGTCTATGACGTGTTACATGCTTTTAATATACACACGGAAAAAAAAAAAAGTTTAGTGTGCACAGGAAACCAGACAATTTGCATCTGCATATAACCCTGGCAGAGGAACATCCCACCAATTACTATAGGAGGGGAGGTTGTCCTGCCTCGCTGTTTTCATCTTCAGCAAGGGGTACAGACTGAGATCTAGTCACTGGCTGGGATCTTTGAGAGGCCGTTGGTGTGGACTGTAAACCTGTCTGTGGTGGCACATGAACTGCTTCTGACAGAGGCAACAGATGATTGCGATGCCAAGTCTTCAGCGGGCCTGTGCTTCCCTCTGGCCAGCTTTGATATACTGGGAATCCTGGCAGATGCTTGCAAATGACATAGGGCTGTGACTTCCAGTGGTCAGCCAACTTGTGCTTTCCATGGACACCCAGGTTTCTCAGCAGTACCTTGTCATCCGGCTGTAGGTCCTGCCCTCGTACCTTGAGGTCAAAGTCTACTGGCAGCCGGGCCCACCGTCCGAACATCAAACTATAGGGAGAGTAACCTGTGGCTTAAAGGGGTTGTAAAGGTTTGTCTTTTATTTTCTAAATAGACTTCTTTAAGCTAGTGCATTGTTGGTTCACTTACCTTTTCCTTCCATTTCCCTTCTAAATGTTTTTTCTCTTTGTTTGAATTTCTTACTTCCTGTTTCTCCTCAGTAAGCTTTCCACCATCATCCGAGCGGTGAAAAGTAATTTAGAACAGCTTACTGAACACCTTACTGAGGAGGAACAGGAAGTGAGAAATTCAGACAAAGAAAACAAAGAAAAAAAACATTTACAAAGGAAATGGATGGAAAAGGTAAGTGAACTAACAATGCACTGAGGCAAAGTCTTCCTTTGGATAAATCTGAAGCAGGAGTGGCAATAGTCCTCAACTTCAGCCCGCATGCAGAGCCAGTAGAACCGGTCCCTCGCCAGGTTAAAAGTCCTCTTGGGCCTTAGGTGGCCATAGTTGTCGGGTAGGGCAGTTAATACTGTCTCCCTATGTTTTTCAGGTCAGAATAGCTGCAATTTTTCTTCAGAATCATCAGAGGGGCCCTTTCGGTAGATCAACCCTTGGTGCACCAGAAACCGTTCCCACCCTCTGTGTAGCAGACGGGTTTCCTTTGGGGAGTCAGTGAGGAGCAAGTCAGGGCGTTGGCTCTCCAAGGCCTTCAATGCCAAGCTTCAGGGACGGTCCTCCAACTGGTCTTTGACAGCTTCGAGCAGACCTTCATCTCTGACATTGCAATAACATCTGGGGACACCAGCGGCTCACACTCCAACGTCTTCGGCCCTGGATCCTCCTCCAGCTTGATGTTCTGCTCCTTGACATAAGGCTCCTACCACTTCAGGTGTCAGATGGGCCTATTCTTCTGGAGGGTCTCTGGAACAATGGGGCCTTCTTGACAAAGCATCCGCGTCTTATTTAAGGCTGAAAATAAACCCTGATAGAGTAGCCAATCATTTGTGACCCGTGGTGTCCAACTTGGTGGTAGTGATGATGTAGGTGAAAGGATTGTTGTCGTTCTTAATCACAAACTCCCTCAGCTTATCCACCACCGCCCACTTCAAGGCCATGAACTCAAGTTTGTGCATGGGGTAGTTCTTCTCATTCTGACTCATGTAGGCAACAGGCCGTAGATGGCCATCATGCTCTTGACATAGAACCACCCCTAAACCATCTTGACTGGCGTCAACAGGGCCATCTTTAATATGGTTTGGACCCTGGGCAAACATTTTTTTTGGGCTCCCCCCAATGTAATTTTGCTCTTCACCCCAACATAGGGTGAAAGTATTCTTTAGTAAGAGGATTGCTTTTGTTTTGCTTACTTTCCTATTTAGGCCTTTTTTTATGGAGGAGTAGCAATGTATTGCTTGCACCAGTAGCAGCAAGAGGGCAGGGAAGCTGACATTGTGCCCATCAAACGCACACAGTGTACGCATAGCAAGGGGCAGGGCCAGAGCATCAGTGGAGCTCAAGGCCCCGCCCACCCATGGCCCACTCCTCGATCAATAAAATACAGCACTAACACTGACTGTTAAACTGTGCGCGCGCCGCCGCCGCCAATGAAAGTGACAGACTGTCTGGATGTGTGTGGGGATCAAGGCCGATTTGCAGGCAGCACGCGGGCTTAACGAACAGCTCTGCTTTGGGCCTCAAACAGTGAAAGGGCCCTGGGCAGCTTCCCCGTTTGCCCTGTGGTAACGATGGCCCTGGGCGTCAAAGTGTAGCTCGTATGGCTTGGTTGGCTCTGCATAGACCAGGACTGGAGCGGTTGTTAGCCCCCATTCACACCTAGGCGTTTTTACGCCTGTAGCGCTACGCCGCTGCTGCCAGAGGGATGAAAACACATGTCCCTCTATGGAGATGGTTCACATCTCCACGCTGAACGCCGGACGCCTGCCGCCTGATAAAAGGTCCCGGACCTTTTTTTCAGCCGGCTTTCGGCGTTCGGCTAGGAGATGGGAACCATCTACATAGAGGGGGTCAATCTGGGGCACATCTAGGCGGACAATACCGGCGTTTTGTCGCCGCAAATCGCGGTACAAAACGCTGCTATTTGTACCGCGATTTGCTGCAACAAAACGCCGCGAATTTGTCTGCCTAGGTGTGAATGGAGCCTTAGGCTCCACTTCAGCTGCCTAAAACCTCTTCACACTTCGGAGTCCATTGTTACTGGACGGACTCTCTGGGTTTTCTGGATCCTCCAGTTGGTCTGACAGACTTCGCCAGATCAAGGTCAACATTTCAGCAAATCCCTTGACAAATCTTCTGCAATAAGAGCAGAATCCTAGAAATGACCTAAGCTCAGTCACGCTGGTAGGCGTATATCTATTTGTATGTGGAATATCTCTGAAATGATGTGAGATCTAACGTTAAAACCACTTGATCTTACCGGATCTAACGAATATCTATTAGCCTGAATAATTTTCGGCCAGAAAATTTGATAAGGGGGGGCCAACCCGTCCATATGTCCATGCATATGTACCACCTAAAATCTATTTTTATATGTGGAATATCTCGGAAACGATGTGAGATCTAACGTTAAACCACTTGATCTTACCGGATCTAACGAATATCTATTAGCCGGAATGATTTTTGGCCCAAAAATTTGATAAGGGGGGGCCAGCCCCCCCTCATTAATCACTTAATAAGTCTCTAATTATGTGAGATCTAACGTTAAAATCACTTGATCTTACCGGATCTAACGAATATCTATTAGCCTGAATGATTTTTGGTCAAAAACATTGATAAGGGGGGGCCAGCCCCCCCTCATTAGTCCTTGTATACACCCAATATCTGTATTTGTATGTGGAATATCTCTGAAATGATGTGAGATCTAACGTTAAAACCACTTGATCTTACCGGATCTAACGAATATCTATTAGCCTGAATGATTTTCGGCCAGAAAATTTGATAAGGGGGGGCCAACCCGTCCATATGTCCATGCATATGTACCACCTAAAATCTATTTTTATATGTGGAATATCTCGGAAACGATGTGAGATCTAACGTTAAAACCACTTGATCTTACCGGATCTAACGAATATCTATTAGCCGGAATGATTTTTGGCCAGAAAATTTGATAGGGGGGGCTGACGACGGGTTAGCCCCCCCAGCAAATAACTGTTAATATTGCTTCTTCTGTGTGAGATCTAACGCAAACAATGATTGATCTAACCTGATCTAACAAAGATCTAACAAATTGCATAAAAAAAAGTCAAAATTTCTAATAAGGGGGGGCTAACCCGGCAGAGGTCATGTTAATTACATTCCCTGATTCATACACAGTATTCATATACAAATCTTTTTATGCTAAAAAAAAAACAGCAAGTGAGTAAACATGACTTTCTGGTAAATAATAAAGTAATAAACTGTGTTCCCATTGAATAAAAATAAACAAAATGTTTCCCTTTAAGGCTCTACAGGATCTGTAATAATAGCCCCCTAGACACATAATAAACTAACAGTGCAGTGACAGATAGACATGTGGTCAGGGAGAGCAGGACGCACACTGGGTGACAGACACGGTGACAATGCAAAGCTAATGACTAACAGTGCAGTAATTAGGCAGTCGCCTGTGTGGATAGCCAAGGAAAGGTCGTATTTCTGGGACTCTCATTCAGTCCTTGACCTAATAACCTGTTAGTCATGTGACCCAAAGGATGGCATGGGCAGGAGGGGGGTGAGAGCCATTCATAAGTTTTCCTTCTGCCGCCCTGACTCAGCAGTGAATACGGGAAAAGCCTGCACACTTTCTATTCAGTCAGGCTTTGATGCCGTATTGTCTGACACTCGCCAAACTAGTGCCAAGTCATTTTCTCTAGACTAGGCTGATTCTTTCCAGTCGCCTCAGATATATGACTTCATGGATTTCAAATGGGCAATAAAAGTTGAGCATTTAATTACCCAAAAAAGGAAATGAGATTTGAAACTATTAGCATTGCCAAAGTTCATGACCCATTCTCAGTTCTGTTATGGCCTCTTCTCCCAGGGTTTGATGGAGGACACTTTTCTTCAATGTGTGGGTGTGGTGGAAGAATTTACTGTAGCTGTGGCCTCCAGGAGAGCATTTCTCAACTAGGGTTTCTTGGAACCTTAGGGTTCCTCTTGAGGTTGCTAGGGGTTCCTTGAGCAATGAGCAGTGGTGAATTGATCTCCCACTAACACTGAACACCAATGTAAGGGGTCTACCCATCAACCAATGTAAGGGGTCACTTCTACAATGACCACTAATACAAGGGGGACATAGGACTCTTTTCTACAATGTGTGGGTATACTGGGCCAGATTCAGATAGGTCAGCGGATCTTTAGATCCTCGTAACCTATCTGATTTACGTTACGCTGCCGCAGAAAGCACTTACCTGTAAAGTTGCAGCGGCGTATCGTAAATCCCCCGGCGGAATTCAAATTCCGCGGCTAGGGGGCGTGTAAAATTTTAATCAGGCGCGTCCCCGCGCCGAACGAACTGCGCATGCGCCGTCCGCTAAAGTTCCCAGCGTGCATTGCTCTAAATGACGTCGCTAGGACGTCATTGGTTTAGACGTGAACGTAAATTACGTCCATCCGTATTCGCGAACGACTTACGCAAACGACGTAAAAAATTCAAAATTCGACCCGGGAACGACGGCCATACTTAACATAGGATACGCCGCATATAGCAGGGGTAACTATACGCCGGAAAAAGCCGAACGCAAACGACGTAAAAAAAATTCGCTGGGCGGTCGTTCGTTTCTGAATCGGCTTAACTCCTCATTTGCATATTCCTTGCGTATACAAACGGAAGCACCACCTAGCAGCCAGCGTGAGATTGCAGCCTAAGATCCGACGGTGTAAGTCACTTACACCTGTCGGATCTTAGGGAGATCTATGCGGAACCTGATTCTATGAATCAGGCGCATAGATCCGACCGACGGAACTCAGAGATACGACGGCGTATCAGGAGATACGCCGTTGTATCTCTTTCTGAATCTGCCCCACTGTAGCTGTGGCCTCCATGAGAGATTTTCTCAACTAGGGTTTCTTGGAAATGTAGGGTTCAAGCTGAGGTTGCTAAGGGTCCCTTGAGTAATGAGCAGTGGTAAATTGATCTCCCACTTATACTGAAAATCAATGTAGGGGGTTAACCCATCAACAAATTTAAGGGTTTACTTCTACGCTGACCACTAATGTAAGGGGACACCATACATTTTTTAATATTACCAATGTAAATGTTTTATGGAGTGGGGTGGTAAAACATTGACTGCCCTTGGTATCAAGTTCTTGGCGGGTAGAGCACATTATTTATTAGGTTTTCTACAGCTTGCTAATCACCCCATTATACCATAAGTTGTAGGTTTTTATCATTTGTTAGCAGGGGTCCTAAAGAACTGAAAGCCATCTCAAGGATTCCCCCCCAGGAAAAAAGCATGACAATGGGTGCTCCAGTAGGTTTGGACACTATACACATTAAGGGGCAGATCCACGTACAGCGGTGCATATTACCGCCGGGCGTAGCGTATCTAAGATACACTACACCGCCATAACTTACTTTTTTTTCCCCCGAATCCTCAAAGAATGCGCGCCGTAAGTTACGGCGGCGTAGTGGTGTATCTTTGGCGGCGTAAGGGTGCGGAATTCAAATCGATGTGATGGGGGCGTGTTTTATGTAAATACGTCGTGACCCGATGTAAACAACGTTTTTTTTGAACGGTGCATGTGCCGTCCGTGGGGGTATCCCAGTGAGCATGCTCGAAATTAAACCGGAACAAGCCAATGCTTACGACGGTGACGTCATTCTACGCAAATCCCTATTCGCGAACGACTTACGCAAACGACGTAAAAAATTAAAATTTCAACGCGGGAACGACGGCCATACTTAAAATTGAGTACGCCACCATATAGCAGCTTTAACTATACGCCGGAAAAAGCCGAACGCAAACGACGTTAAAAAAAGCGCCGCCCGGACTTACGTTCGTGGATCGCCGTATCTAGCTAATTTGCATACTATACGCGAAATTCGACGGAAACGCCACCTAGCGGCCAGCGTAAATATACACCTACGATCCAGCGGCGTACGAAGACGTACACCTGTCGGATCGATCCCTCATTCCGTCGTATCTTGTTTTGTGGATACAAAACAAAGATACGACGCGGGAACTTTGAAATTACGCGGCGTATCATCAGATACGCCGGCGTAATTTCTTTGTGGATCTGCCCCTAAATATCTATACCTTACATAGGTACCACAGGATCAGTTTAGTATCTTAACCTGATAGTAGGACATTTTTCTCTCCAGATCTGTTGGATCCAGACTTAGATGGTGGACATCACCCTTATATTTTGAAAGGCTGGAATCCTCCTTTTCATTTCTCATTTAAAAGAGTGGTGAGAGCTTTCTGTAACTATTGGCACAGGCATCCATTTACGAGGTATGCAGAGCTGCTAGTTGGTCCTCTGACAATTTTTTGCAAAATGTGGCCTCACTGGTGGATGCTAGCTTCAGACGTAAGGTCCTGCAGGCAACAGTGTATGCTAGTCACACTATATATGGAAATGTTTGCTTTTTATGTTTTTCCTGCCCCTCTTTTTTTGGGATTGCATTTAAAAAAAAATGCATACTTAGATTGGGCCAGCTTGGCTTGTTGTGAGTATCCATATCTGATGTTCAGAGGGTCGCTGAGGAATCTTGAAATCACTGTAGTAGTCCATGCAACATACAGTGATAGCTATGACCTTCCATGTGTCACTTCATTGGCTTCCCCTCTGCACCCTGACCACAGGGGTGTTTTCACTAAGCACTGCCACCATTCATAGAATCATGTATTATACGTTTAATGAATACAAGGCATTTTCTAAATGATGACTGACCCACCTCATCCGATGAGAGAAAGCCTTTTATTCAATGGCAAAAATTCTATGAATTGCAGAGGAGCTGAGCAAGTGACCTCCTGTGTCCAGTGTGCAGAGGAGAAGCCGCTTGCACAGAACCTAGAAAATCATAACTGTCACTGTATGTAGTGTGGACCAATACAATGATTTCCAGCTTCCCCAGTGCTTCTCCAGATTCCTAAAGGATATCAAATATGGATACCCATTGAGCCAAGCTGGCCCAGTAATAAGTATACCGAAAATATCATTCCTGGAGTTCAGCTTTCTGCAGAAGGTTGTATAGCATGTATCCTGTTTGTCCACTTATTGCTAGACCTGCATAATGCATGTGCAGGGCAATAGCCAATAGATGACGCTGTGCCAACCACATCAAGAAGGCAACTATACGATATGGCAGCTATTCTCAACCAGGGTTCCATGGAGCCCCAAGTTTCCTCCAGAGGTTGCTAGTGATTTCTTGAGTCCATCTGCATAGTTCCAAGTCCAATGCCACTTGGCAAAGCCAGCAGCATGACACTAGTGATCTTTTTAGCAGACTATAAGGTTGACCACCACTGTGAAGGTTGTATTCTTCCTACACTACAGGGAGTGCAGAATTATTAGGCAAATGAGTATTTTGACCACATCATCCTCTTTATGCATGTTGTCTTACTCCAAACTGTATAGGCTCGAAAGCCTACTACCAATTAAGCATATTAGGTGATGTGCATCTCTGTAATGAGAAGGGGTGTGGTCTAATGACATCAACACCCTATATCAGGTGTGCATAATTATTAGGCAACTTCCTTTCCTTTGGCAAAATGGGTCAAAAGAAGGACTCAAAAATAGTGAGATATCTTGCAGAGGGATGCAGCACTCTTAAAATTGCAAAGCTTCTGAAGCGTGATCATCGAACAATCAAGCGTTTCATTCAAAATAGTCAACAGGGTCGCAAGAAGCGTGTGGAAAAACCAAAGCGCAAAATAACTGCCCATGAACTGAGAAAAGTCAAGCGTGCAGCTGCCAAGATGCCACTTGCCACCAGTTTGGCCATATTTCAGAGCTGCAACATCACTGGAGTGCCCAAAAGCACAAGGTGTGCAATACTCAGAGACATGGCCAAGGTAAGAAAGGCTGAAAGATGACGGCCACTGAACAAGACACACAAGCTGAAACGTCAAGACTGTGCCAAGAAATATCTCAAGACTGATTTTTCTAAGGTTTTATGGACTGATGAAATGAGAGTGAGTCTTGATGGGCCAGATGGATGGGCCCGTGGCTGGATTGGTAAAGGGCAGAGAGCTCCAGTCCGACTCAGACGCCAGCAAGGTGGTGGTGGAGTACTGGTTTGGGCTGGTATCATCAAAGATGAGCTTGTGGGGCCTTTTCGGGTTGAGGATGGAGTCAAGCTCAACTCCCAGTCCTACTGCCAGTTTCTGGAAGACACCTTCTTCAAGCAGTGGTACAGGAAGAAGTCTGCATCCTTCAAGAAAAACATGATTTTCATGCAGGACAATGCTCCATCACACGCGTCCAAGTACTTCACAGCGTGGCTGGCAAGAAAGGGTATAAAAGAAGAAAAACAAATGACATGGCCTCCTTGTTCACCTGATCTGAACCCCATTGAGAACCTCTGGTCCATCATCAAATGTGAGATTTACAAGGAGGGAAAACAGTACACCTCTCTGAACAGTGTCTGGGAGGCTGCGGTTGCTGCTGCACGCAATGTTGATGGTGAACAGATCAAAACACTGACAGAATCCATGGATGGCAGGCTTTTGAGTGTCCTTGCAAATAAAGGTGGCTATATTGGTCACTGATTTGTTTTTGTTTTGTTTTTGAATGTCAGAAATGTATATTTGTGAATGTTGAGATGTTATATTGGTTTCACTGGTAAAAATAAATAATTGAAATGGGTATATATTTGTTTTTTGTTAAGTTGCCTAATAATTATGCACAGTAATAGTCACCTGCACACACAGATATCCCCCTAAAATAGCTAAAACTAAAAACAAACTAAAAACTACTTCCAAAAATATTCAGCTTTGATATTAATTAGTTTTTTGGGTTCATTGAGAACATGGTTGTTGTTCAATAATAAAATGAATCCTCAAAAATACAACTTGCCTAATAATTCTGCACTCCCTGTAATGTAACAGGCATTTTGACAACTGATAAGCTGGTTTTAGTAAGGGTTCCCTGAGACCTGAAGTTGAGAAAGGCTGGGTTTAAGAATAGCATTCTGTGTCCTCCAATAAACTACTGGAGAAAAGTATTCAGCCCAAAAATTGTTTCTCAGACAAACCAAGTTTTCCTCAGCTCGCAGCTGTCCTTTTTGAGAGACAACCAGTGTTAATTTTGACGTCAACTTCTATTCAGTTTTAGTCATAGGGCCAGATTCACAGTCGAAATACGCCGGCGTATCTACTGATACTCCGGCGTATTTTCAAATTTGCCGCGTCGTATCTTGAGTTTGAATCCTCAAACCATGATATGACGGCTTTAGGCTTCGATCTGACAGGCGTACGGCTTTGTACGCCTTCGGATCGTAGGTGTAATACTTCGACGCCCGCTGGGTGGAGTTCGCGTCGTTTTCCGCGTCGGGTATGCTAATTAGCTGTTTGCAGCAATCCACGAAGGTACGCGTGTTCGTCACATTCTCTTATGTCGTCGCTAGTCAGCTTTTCCCGGCGTATACTTACGGCTGCTATTTCATGGCTTATATTTAGACTGCCCATGTTAAAGTATGGCCGTCGTTCCCGCGTCGATTTTAAATTTTTTTTTTTTGCGTAAGTCGTCCTTTGAATAGGAAAGGACGTAACGCACCTCGCTGTTCAAAAGATTACGTCGGTGCGATGTCATTTTGCGCAAAGCACGGCGGGAAATTACAAAACGGAGCATGCCCAGTACGTTCGGCGTGGGAACGCGCCTAATTTAAATGATACACGCCCCATTTGAATAAGGCGGGCTTGCGCCGGACGCATTTACACTACGCAGTCGCAAGTTTACAGGCAAGTGCTTTGTGAATCAAGCACTTGCGCTGAAAACTTGCGGTGGTGTAACATAAATTGGATACGTTAGACCACCGCAAATGTACCTGAATCTGGCCCATAGTCTTTTGACCGAAATGCCATTTTAGTCCTATTTTAGTCATCTGCTTTGTTTTAGTCTTGGTCGTATTTTTTCAAAATTATAGTCGACTAAAATAATTTTAGTCGACTAAAATCGAATGGGTTTATTTAAATTGTAATGCATTATTTAAACACTTCTCTAGGATTTCCGAACTCATTATATACTCCTGGAGTAAAACAAATCAAATAACATTATTTATGGTATTAAATTGGTTCTAAAGCCTTAGGCCCCATACACACGAGAGGATTTATCCGCAGATACGGTCCAGCGGACCGTATCCGCGGATAAATCCTCTCGAGGATTTCAGATGATTTCTATGCGATGGCGTGTACACACCATCGCATTGAAATCCGCGCTGAAATCCTCTGGCGATGACGTGTCGCGCCGTCGCCGCTATTATGACGCGGCGACGGGCGCGACGCTGTCATATAAGGAATTCCACGCATGCGTCAAATCATTACGACGCGTGCGGGGAATCCCTTTGGACGGATGGATCCGGTAAGTCTGTACAGACGAGCGGATCCATCCGTTGGAATGGATTCCAGCAGATGGATTTGTTGTGCATGTCAGCAAATATCCGATCTGCTGGAATCCATCCCAGAGGAGATTTCTCCGCGGAAACGCATCCGCTGGCGTGTACACACCATAGGATCTATCCGCAGAAACCCATTTGCTGGGATTTATCTGCGGATGGATTCTATCGTGTGTATGGGGCCTTAAGGTTGAAAAACCTTCTGTGCAGCAAAATCTCCCCCCCCCACCTATACTTATCTAAGCCCGATCCGATCCAGCAATGTGCACAAGAGCAGAGGCTCTCCCTGCTGTCTCCCTTCTCCCCAGGCAGATTAATAGCAGGAGCCATCGGCTCACGCTGCTGTCACTCTAATGCTGTGCCTAGCGAGAGGGGGGGGGCAGAGCCACCTGCTCTGTGTCAAAAGGCGAAGGGCATGCACGGGTGCCACAATGGAGGCACGTGCTGAAGAGGAGGAGCCTGGAGTGCTGGTGGAGTACCGCAGAAGAAGAGGATCAGGTCCGCTGTGTGTAAAATCCATCACACAGAGCAGGTAAGTATGACATTAATTATTTTAATAAAATAAAAATAAAGCTTTAATATCGCTTTAAGGTTTGAACATGCTCTACGGACACAGATTTAGCCATTGTGATATGCAAGTTATATGGCGCAATGGCTAAATCTATGTCAGTAGTAACATAGTTGCATAGTAGGTGAGGTTGAAAAAAGACACAAGTCAATCAAGTCCAACATTTGTGTGTGATTATATGTATTACCTTGTATATCCCTGTATGTTGGTCGTTCAGGTGCTTATCTAATAGTTTCTTGAAACCATTGATGCCCCCCGCTGAGACCACTGCCTGTGGAAGGGAATTCCACATCCTTGCCACTCTTTTTTTTCTTTTTTTTTTTTAACAGGGAAAAATCCTTGCCACTCTTACAGTAAAGAACCCCCTACGCCAGTGGTTCTCAACCTTTTAAGTGATGTGACCCCTTGATAAAATTTCCCAAGTTGTGGGGACCCCTAAAAGTAAAATGATTTCTGTAGCGTGGGTTGTCAACACCCAAAGCAAGACAAGTAATTTGCGCCCCTAACCCACAGACATTTAGCGCTCCCTGAGTCCCTTCCACTCGTACAGTATTAAAACTCCTTATGGTACATTTTAGGATGTACCACTCTTTCTCTTTGTTCTCCTTTCTTTCCCTTTTATCTCTCTCTATCCTAACTTCTGTTCCCCCCCCCCCCATCCCTCTCACTAGCCATCTTTCTTGTTCTTTCTATTCCTTTTTATTTGTTCCTCCACCTCTTTTCTTCACCCTTCCATGTATTCATGGCTTCAGGGACAGCCCTGCTTTGTGACCCCAAAAAGGCTGGGAGAGAGGTGCGGGCTTCAGGAACAGCCCAGGAATTGGTGACCCCTGGAAAATCACCATTTGACCCCCAGGTTGAGAACCACTGCCCTACGCAGTTTAAGGTTAAACCTCTTTTCTTCTCATTTTAATGAGTGGCCACGTGTCTTGTAAAAACAAAAAAGTTTTATCCCTATTGTGGGGTAACCAGTATCCCCTCTCAAGCGTCTCCTGTCCAGAGAGAATAAGTTCAGTGCTCGCAACCTTTCCTCATAACTAATATCCTCCAGACCCTTTATTAGCTTTGTTGCCCTTCTTTGTACTCTCTCCGTTTCCAGTACATCCTTCCTGAGGACTGGTGCCCAGAACTGGACAGCATACTCTAGGTGCGGCTGGACACGAGTCTTGTATGCATGTTCAAACCTTAATACCATACCGGTCAAACAAAAATATATTCCAACAGTCCCGTTCGAGAGGAGTTAATCATTTGATTGGCTCCTCTCAAATGGGAATGGCCACAAATGGATCAAAAATGTAGCTAGTCCTTGCTGAACTACATTTCTGTCAGGGCTGGACTCAGCCTTTTTTTCTCAGAACTCTGTGCTCAGCTGATAGTTAATTACTAAAGACTCTTCTTTCCACAGTGACTCACCTGGTCTTCATTTCCTGCTCGTCAGCTAGAGCTGATGGTTATATAAACTCCTCGGACCAGATCTTCTGTGCCTTTGCCTTGGTCAACATATCCAGGCTGTTTTCCTGTTAAAAGACTTTTTCTTGGCTGACTTCCCTTCTGGTTCCTGATCCTGTTTGCTGCACCCGACTTCGCTGATCTCTGGATTCCTGTTTCGCTGGCTTGATCTGACTACCAGTCCTGGTTACCGAACGCTGGCTATGTTTTGACTACGTTTGCTCTGTTTATACCATTTTATTAAATAGTGTGACTTTTCCTGCACTTCTGTCTCACTCTGATTCATGGTTCCTGACAATTTAAGTCTGTATGGCAGGTGGAAGGCAGGTGGATGACACTCCCCCCATGCTCCCATCCTCATTGGGTCACATGAAAGGCCTACCCCGGGGTAGGTTCTTCTGGGCTATAATAGGCACCTGGCACCTGGGGAATACTCAACCTTAAGGCGTTCTTTTGTACAGGCTGAGGACCTTGGTAGCACCAATCCATTTTGGGTGCTATGAGACAGACTGCTGCGGAAGGAGTGCAGACAACATCTCCCTTGCTGCAAGAGGCTGTCCCACCTATAACAGGTACACACAATCCACAGGCTGTATTAATTGACTGTAGCCTTCTGTTACCCATGGTAACCACTTGCTGTTCTACACCATGATGAACTCTAAGGGCCTGATCCACAAAAGGGATACGCCGTCGTATCCCTGTTTCTATCTATGGAACTGATCCACAGAATCAGTTTCTCATAGATAGGCAGAAGATCCGACATGTGTAAGGGACTTACACTGTCGGATCTTAGGATGCAGTACCGCAGCCGCCGCTGGGGGCATTTCTCATCGAAATCCAGCGTCAGGTATGCAAATTAGCACTTACGGAGATCCACAAAGCTTTTACGCTTCGTTTTTTCTCCGTAAGTATTAGTTTGCCGTCGCAAAATTAGGGCTGCTTTTACAAAGTGTAAACTGTTTACACCTTGTAAAAGTATACCCTTCTATCCCGCAACTGTTTTTTTTTTTTTTTTTTACGCCCGTCGCGATTCTCAAAACCCGGCGCAACGTAAATCCGCGCAAGGCACGTCGGGAAAATAACGTCGGGAGCATGCGCAGTACGTCCGGCGCGGGAGCGCGCCTAATTTAAATGGGACTCGCCCCATTAGATTAGGCACGCCTTGCGCCAGACGGATTTAAGTTACACCACTGAAAATTTCTAGGTAAGTGCTTTGTGGATCAGGCACTTAGGTAGAGATTTTGCGGCGGTGTAACTTAAATGGCAAAAATTAAGTTACGGCGGGTTTTTGTGGATCAGGCCCCAAGTGCTGTCTCTTCATACCCCAATATGCTAGTGACTCAACTGTTGTAGAAATGTATTGTTACTTGCATTACACTCCTTTAAATAACTTCAGACCAGGCAGAAGGCAAAGTTTCAATGTTTTACTTAAGGAAAGGACTCCTAGCATACAAAATCCATAATAAAAGAGTTCTTGTCCCTACAATCCTAATCCTAACTCAGGTTACATGCTGCCCTGGCATACCTGCAAAGGTAGAGTCCATAATTAGTTCATGACTAAAAGGTCCAACATTGGCCGGTGCCTTTCGGGCAGAACCCAAGGTTTCGGTGGCTTCCTATATTGCTACGGATTCCAAGATGACAGCTAGGTATAACGCCATTCTCTTTCAGGCCAAGGATTCATGTAAGAGTGAGTGAGCTCTCTCTAGCTTCTGACCACTGCCCTCTATTACATCACATGACCAGTGGGTTGGACCCAAAGAAACCCACCAAACAAAAGATCCAGGAAAAACATTAACACTCGCCGGAGTAAGCCCAACTAGCTCAATTGCAACCCACCAACAAATCCATCTATGGCCAGCTTGAGGCACCAAAGACAGTTTACCAATGAACAAATGCCATGTGAGTTATTGCAGGGGTGTCCAATCTTTTGACCTTTCTGGGCCACATTGGAAGATAAGGAATTGTCCTGGGCCACACATAAAATACACTAATAATAAGGATAGCTGATAAACAGAAAAAGTCAGGCAGATCACAAGTTAACGATCACTGATATACAGTGGGTATAGAAAATAATCACTCCCTTAAAAAAAAAATATGTGTTACTTTGCAGCCTGAAATGAAGACAGGAACATATTTTGTTTTATCTAGCTGTATTTACCCAGTGCAGCTTTTAACATCCAAGGGAAAGATATAACACCAACATGTCAGAATTATTTATTTTTTTATTCAAAAATAGAATCACTGAGTTGAAAACAGGTTCACCCCCTCCTAAAAATGACTTGTAAACTCATTAAGATGTAGTGAATCACTTTCTCAATGGCACACAAAGCCATTTGACTTTCAACTTATAACGGGGTGATGCCTGCACCTACAGGCATCATCCCAGTATTGATCTTTTCAGGTATAAGTGATCTGAGTGGCGAATAAGCCACTCAATCACTTCTGCGGGTGGCGGAAGCGGGTCCCGTCACCCTCCCGCCACCACCTCTCCCAGGCTCTCTGGTTCAGCAGCGATGGCTGCCATGTACAGAGAGAGAAGAACTGATGTCCTCTCTCTATAACCCTGGAAACCGGGAGCGACGAGCAAGATATCACTTCTGGTTCCGCCCCTTTGTGTACCTGGCCAGCAACAGCCAGGTAAGCAGCTGACCAGATCTGTGTCTGATCGGCTACATGGAAGGCCGTGGAGAGATTTGGGGTCTAACAGACCCCAAATCTCTCCATAAAGAGGACCTGTCGTGGCCCATGCTATCACAAGGGATGTTTTACATCCCTTGTGATAGCAATAAAGTTCGTACAAAAAAAAAAATGTGTAAAAACAAAATATATATTTTTGTAAACATGAAATAAAATAAAAAAATATTTCTTTAAAGTGCCGCTGTCCCACCGTGCGAACACATATGTTACTCCCACACGCATATGTAAATGGAGAACGAATCGCACATGTAAGGCTATTTTGCGAACGTCAGAGCACAAGCAATAATTCTAGCAACAGACCTCCTGTGCAACTCTAAACTGGTAACTTCTAGAGGCATTTAAAGCGTCGGTTATGGAGAATTTTAAGCACTGCAGTTTGCTGCCATTCCACTGCAGAAGCAATTTTAAAGCATGACATGTTAGGTTTCTATTTTCTCAACGTAATATCATCTTTCACATTATGCCCAAAAATTGGGGTAACTTTAGTGTTTTTTGTTTTTATTTTTGGTTTTCCAAAAAAATTGCGTTTGAAAAATCTCTGCGCAAATACCGTGTGACATAAAAAAATTGCCACACCCACTATTTTATTATATAGGGTCTCTGCAAAATAAATAATATCTATATTTATATTTGGGGGTTTTAAGTAATTTTCTACCAAAAAAAGTAGATTTGAGTGAAGTGTCAGAAATGGCCCGGATGGCAAGTGGTTGTAAACCTTTGACATGAAATATGAACAAAGCATATCCCTCTATAGTGTGTACTTGTCTCGTACTTTGTTCCTCTGCTATCTGTATAAGTCACTTTTAAAAAGTCACTTCACTGAATATATATGCAAGGGTTTTCAACCACTTTACATCAGAAAATACAAATCCTTCAAAGAACTTAAAGTGTACAGTTTTCAGAGCGGCCATTTTGTCCTAGCTGCACGCGATTGACTTTGTAGCCGATAAGGACCGCGCTAAGATAGCCGCAGGAACTAGCAACTTCAAACCTATCCCTTGTCATAAAACATTTGTGAAATGTGTTGATATATTCTACAAAAGCAGAAGGCTAACGGTTTCAATTTAAGCCCTTGATTTTATGAGACGTTCATGCTTGGCCGTGAAGTCTGGCTCAATATTGGCCTGGATAGGAAATCCAGATGTTCCAGCTGCCTTCAAAATTGAAGGGCAAAAAAACAAAACAAATATTTTTTTTTTCCCTTTTTCGAACTCCAACTTTATTGTTGAATCTACACGAGTGATTCGGCGGTGTTGTTATACAGGCAGGATCGTGAAGTGCCAGGCCCGGCACTCGGGCCTATAAACAACATGTTGAGCTGGTTAACGTTCAAACTCATATACTAGGCCTCAATCCTCACATGCCCCGTGCGAAAGACACGAATATTGCCTGTCAGAGCGCGAGTGAACTGGCGTAATTAACTGAACCAGTAATTGCCCCATTTGTTCTCAGGCGGGAATGCCTTTAGAAGTCGCCGCTTCGGCCTCTATAAATTCCGTCGTAAATTCCACAGAGACCTGCAAGAGACGGCTGTGTTGACGGGACGCTTTTGTAAAGCCCTGCGCTTTTATGGATATTCATTATTAATTTTCCACCTTCACGTTTGACCCCTGCGGGTTCTGAAGGGTACATTTTCAAAATTAGAAATTTTCAGGCACAGAAAATATGCCCTGGTTGACTTCTGTATTTAAATAAATCACACCTTTTGGCTTATTGAAAAAAAAAAAACGTTCTCCAAACAGCTTGTAAAATCAGTCTAAACACCTAATATTGCTGGGAAAAATCGCAACGATTCAAGGTCAAAAATTGTAGTGTTATATAGGCTATGGCAGACAGTTTCAGCAGGCTTTTCTCAGTGCTCCTGGGCTAGTATACAGCCGTTTATCACATGATGTTTCTCTCTACAAGGGAAGGCTTTCTTACATGTTCAGCAATTTGCACACTGGCAAGACAAAACATTAAACAAAAAAAAAAATTCTCCAGGAATTAATCCATATTCATTTAGGGGCCGGTTCACATTCTAACGCCTGGACCGGGCCCTTGCGTTCCTTTTTGTGCAGCCCATTTAATTAAATGCAAACTGCATTAGAATGTGCAAAAAGTAGTGCAAGCACTACTTTTAACAGCTTAAGGACCCGCTCACGACTATATACGTCCTGTTTTTAAAGATGGATATCTCGGTAACGGCAGCAGCTGCTGCTACAACCGAGATATCCATCTTTTCCTTGAGAGGTCCTGTAAACAATAACGGTGGTCTCCGCAGCGGATTAGGTGCGAGATCACCGTTATCGGCAGCGGGAGAGGGCCCCCCCCTCTCGCCTCTCTCCCGTGCCCTCCGCCGTTTACCGGAGCTGTCGGTAGTGGCGGAGGCGATCGGGTCCTGTCCCCTGCTCAGCTGGGATAAGAGTGAGGGCAAGATGGCCCCCACCCGTCCCCATAGCATAGCAGGGCGGAAGTGACGTCAAAACTTCACTTCCGCCCATGCTTCCTAAAGCAATATTTTCTTGTTATTTTTTCAAATGACAACATTTTTATTTATTTTTTTATTTTTTTGCATTTAAGTCTACATATGAGATCTGAGGTATTTTTGACCCCAGATCTCATATTTAAGAGGACCTGTCATGCTTTTTTATATTACAAGGGATGTTTACATTCCTTGTAATAGGAATAAAAGTGATCCATTTCTTTTTTCAGTGTAAAAATTAATAAAATAAATGAAAATAAATAAGAAAACAAACACATTTTTTTTTTTAAACCGCCCCGTCCCGACGAGATCGCGCACAGAAGCGAACGCATAAGTGAGTAGCGCCCGCATATGAAAACAGTGTTCAAACCACACAAGTGAAGTATCACCGCGATCGTTGGAAGGAGAGCAATAATTCTAGACCTCCTCTGTAGCTCAAAAGATGCAACCTATAGAATTTTTTAAATGTCGCCTATGGAGATTTCTAAGGGTAAAAATTTGACGCCGTTCCTTGAGCGGGCGCAATTTTAAAGCGTGACATGTTGGGTATCATTTTACTCGGCGTAACATTATCTTTCACAATATATAAAAAAATTGGGCTAACTTTTCTGATGTCTTATTTTTTTATTCAAAAAAGTGAATTTTATCCAAAAAAACTGCGCTTATAAGACTGCTGCGCAAATACGGTGTGATAAAAAGTATTGCAATGACCGCCATTTTATTCTCTAGGGTGTTAGACAATATATATATATAATGTTTGGGGGTTTTAAGTAATTTTCTAGCAAAAAAAACTGTTTTAGTCTTGTAAACGCCAAATCTGAAAAACAGCCAAGGTCCTTAAGTGGTTAAAAAACGCACCACACCAAACTGCATGGTACTGCGGTAGCATGCAGTTTGTTGGCTGCAAGCAAGCTACGTTTTCAAGATACATTTGGGGTGCCATTTAAAGTGGTTGTAAACCCTTCCATTTACTCAGTGAAGGGACTGTGCTCAGGTGATACACAGATGAAACAAATCCTCCTACATAAGCATAGCTCCCAACTGTCCCTGATTTGGAGCAGTGTCCCTCTGTCCCTCATTTTAGTCTGATCCATATAGTTGCATATAAAATGCACTTTTTATATTTCAAAAAGTGTTTCCCAGTGCTAAACCTTTCATCCAATTTCTAACTTGCTGCATTTGTAGATTTTAAAAGCAAATATAAAGGAATAGTAGTGATAAATGAAAGCCCTCATGGATTTCATAAACCTTTTTTTTGGTTAATTCTTCTTTAAGGGGGTGTGGCAGGAGGCGTGTCCTATGCCTACACACATTTGCCAGTAGGTGTCCCTCATTCCCATCTCAAAATGCTGGGAGGTATGCTTAAGGGCCCTTTCGCACTGAGCGGATCAGTATTGATCCGCTCCGTGTGTCCGCAAAGCTCAGCGGGGATCCTCCGTAAAATCCCTGCTGAGCTGGCAGCTGACAGGGCGGTCCCTGCACACTGTGCAGGGACCGCCCTGTCTTTCCTCCGCTCTCCCCTATGGGGGATCGGACGAACACGGACCGTATGTCCGTGTTCATCCGATCCGATCCGGCAGACGGAAGAAAAATAGGATTTCTTCCGTCCGCAAATGTGGATCTTTGCGGAGGCGGACAAATTACGGGTGTCAGCGGATGTTCATCCGCTGACACCCGTGATCACATAGGGACCCATGTATGTCCCGTTTTCATCCACAAACGGACAGATGAAAATGCGGACATACGGTCCGTACATGTGAAAGGGCCCTAAGTTGTATCTGTCTATTTGCAGTTTTCTCTTCTCTACATCCATTCAACGTGAGGAGAATTCTGAGTGCCCCCCCCCCCCCAAAAACAGCTCACAGGAACAGAGCTAAGGCTGTCAATCTGTTGGAGGTCCCCCCCATCACCATTTTTCTCTTGGTGTCATAAAAAAATGTCAGAAGGGATTATTGCTCATAGCAGAGGAACAAAGCGGCAAACAGAAAAGACACTTAGTGCTCCTAATTGAGAAAAGTACACACTATAGAAGAATATGTTTTGTTCATATTTCAAACAAACTGAAAAATTCTGGAATAAAAAAACATCAATTGCAGTCTCAATGTGTCCATCAAAACGCAGCCACTGTGCCCATCAAACACAGTCACATTGCCCATCAAACACAGCCACTGTGCCCATCAAACACAGCCACTGTGCCCATCAAACACAGTCACATTGCCCATCAAACACAGTCACATTGCCCATCAAACACAGCCACTGTGCCCATCAAACACAGCCACTGTGCCCATCAAACACAGCCACTGTGCCCATCAAACACAGTCACATTGCCCATCAAACACAGCCACTGTGCCCATCAAACACAGTCACATTGCCCATCAAACACAGTCACATTGCCCATCAAACACAGCCACTGTGCCCATCAAACACAGCCACTGTGCCCATCAAACACAGTCACATTGCCCATCAAACACAGCCACTGTGCCCATCAAACACAGCCACTGTGCCCATCAAACACAGCCACTGTGCCCATCAAACACAGCCACTGTGCCCATCAAACACAGTCACATTGCCCATCAAACACAGCCACTGTGCCCATCAAACACAGCCACTGTGCCCATCAAACACAGTCACATTGCCCATCAAACACAGCCACTGTGCCCATCAAACACAGCCACTGTGCCCATCAAACACAGCCACTGTGCCATTCCACGCATGCCTTTCAAGGACAGCGCATTCATATGGTGCACGTAATAACCATGAAATGCGCATTTCCGGCACCGTGTTCCTGTGTAAATGGGGCCTAAAAGCAAAGGATTTATTTGCAAACCTTTGCTAATACATGTGAAGCTATAAAGTATGGTTTAACGGTGGCCATGCGTGCGTTGATGATTGAAGCGGAGGTTCACCCTAAAAACATGTATATAACATTACATTCTGCATACTTCCAACATTTACAGTATGCTGTTTTTTTTTTTTTTGCTGTACATACCGTATTATTGCTATTTTCCACCCGGCTTCCGGCTTCCGGGAGTAGGCGTTCCTATGCAGAGGCGCAGTGTCATGTGGGACTTCGCCCAGATGATTGACATCTTGAGAAAAACTTCCCCTCGGCGGATAAGGCGCGTCACGAGTCGGCTCTATACGGCGCCTGCGCAGTCAGCTCTACAAGGCTCCTAGTCGGTGCGCAGGCGCCGTATAGAGCCGACTCGCAGTTCAGCTACTTTCGGAAACTCGTGACGCGCCTTATCCTCCGAGGGGAAGTTTTTCTCAAGAAGAGCCCTGTGCATCTTCTGGTCTGTATCAGGGCCAAAAATCCAGACCGCAATCAGACCTGAAATGGTGAACGGGGACGCACCGGACCCACCACACCGAGCCCAGCCTTATTTCTCTTCCAATTAATCTCTTCTGATAGGGGTAATCAATCTATAGTCCACAAACAATCCAATCGATATGCCACACACATGGAAAAGTGGATTTCTATCAATAGTTAAGGAAAGATCATAATTTACTATTGCAAGTTATCAATTACATCTTTGTTTCCACCATGTAATCGATCAAATTACAATCATATAGTGCTGCCGATCAATTAAAAACAATTGATCATTTTCTGCCCTGGCCGATCAACTTGATTTTTATCAAATCTGATCTAAATGGAATTTACATCAGTCAGGGGAAGTTTTTGCTATTTGATTGTTTGCAGATTCTATAATTTTAATCAAATTGCACATCGATTGGATAATAACATTGAAGCGTGCATGGCCACCATAACTACAGGGAGTGCAGAATTATTAGGCAAGTTGTATTTTTGAGGATTAATTTTATTATTGAACAACAACCATGTTCTCAATGAACCCAAAAAACTCATTAATATGAAAGCTGAATATTTTTGGAAGTAGTTTTTAGTTTGTTTTTTAGTTTTAGCTATTTTAGGGGGATATCTGTGTGTGCAGGTGACTATTACTGTGCATAATTATTAGGCAACTTAACAAAAAAAATATATATACCCATTTCAATTATTTATTTTTACCAGTGAAACCAATATAACATCTCAACATTCACAAATATACATTTCTGACATTCAAAAACAAAACAAAAACAAATCAGTGACCAATATAGCCACCTTTCTTTGCAAGGACACTCAAAAGCCTGCCATCCATGGATTCTGTCAGTGTTTTGATCTGTTCACCATCAACATTGCGTGCAGCAGCAACCGCAGCCTCCCAGACACTGTTCAGAGAGGTGTACTGTTTTCCCTCCTTGTAAATCTCACATTTGATGATGGACCACAGGTTCTCAATGGGGTTCAGATCAGGTGAACAAGGAGGCCATGTCATTAGTTTTTCTTCTTTTATACCCTTTCTTGCCAGCCACACTGTGGAGTACTTGGACGCGTGTGATGGAGCATTGTCCTGCATGAAAATCATGTTTTTCTTGAAGGATGCAGACTTCTTCCTGTACCACTGCTTGAAGAAGGTGTCTTCCAGAAACTGGCAGTAGGACTGGGAGTTGAGCTTGACTCCATCCTCAACCCGAAAAGGCCCCACAAGCTCATCTTTGATGATACCAGCCCAAACCAGTACTCCACCTCCACCTTGCTGGCGTCTGAGTCAGACTGGAGCTCTCTGCCCTTTACCAATCCAGCCACGGGCCCATCCATCTGGCCCATCAAAACTCACTCTCATTTCATCAGTCCATAAAACCTTAGAAAAATCAGTCTTGAGATATTTCTTGGCCCAGTCTTGACGTTTCAGCTTGTGTGTCTTGTTCAGTGGTGGTCGTCTTTCAGCATTTCTTACCTTGGCCATGTCTCTGAGTATTGCACACCTTGTGCTTTTGGGCACTCCAGTGATGTTGCAGCTCTGAAATATGGCCAAACTGGTGGCAAGTGGCATCTTGGCAGCTGCACGCTTGACTTTTCTCAGTTCATGGGCAGTTATTTTGCGCCTTGGTTTTTCCACACGCTTCTTGCGACCCTGTTGACTATTTTGAATGAAACGCTTGATTGTTCGATGATCACGCTTCAGAAGCTTTGCAATTTTAAGAGTGCTGCATCCCTCTGCAAGATATCTCACTATTTTTGACTTTTCTGAGCCTGTCAAGTCCTTCTTTTGACCCATTTTGCCAAAGGAAAGGAAGTTGACTAATAATTATGCACACCTGATATAGGGTGTTGATGTCATTAGACCACACACCTTCTCATTACAGAGATGCACATCAACTAATATGCTTAATTGGTAGTAGGCTTTCGAGCCTATACAGCTTGGAGTAAGACAACATGCATAAAGAGGATGATGTGGTCAAAATACTCATTTGCCTAATAATTCTGCACTCCCTGTATTATTGATCTGAGATACCAATTTAAAGGCCATACTTTACAAAGGTGTCTTGACTGGGCAGTGTTGCTTCACATATAGTTGTGAAACCTTAGAATAAGAATGTACACTATATTAGCAAAAGTATTGGGACACCCGCCTTTGCATGCACATGAACTTTAACCACTTCCAGACCTGCGCACGACGATGTACGTCCATTTTTTAAAGACTGATATCTCGGTAACGGCAGCAGCTGCTGCCACAACCGAGGTATCAATCTTTAGTGTGCGCGGTCTGGTAAACGATAACGGCGGTCGCCGCGGCGGATTCGCCGCGAGATCGCCGTTATTGGTGGCGGGAGAGGGCCCCCCCCCCTCCCGCTGCTCTCCCGCGCCCTCCGCCGCTCACCGGAGCCGTCGGTAGCGGCGGAGGCGATCGGGACCGTTCGGCAGCTGAGCGGGGACGAGACTGGAAAAATCTCCTTCGCCCGTCCCCTTAGCTCTGCTGAGCGGAAGTGACGTCAAAACGTCAGTCCCGCCCAGCCTCTTAAAGAGACAATTTTTTTTTTGTCATTTGAAAAAATGACATTTCCAAATTTTTTTTTTTTTTTTTTGCATTTAAGCCCAAATATGAGATCTGAGGTCTTTTTGACCCCAGATCTCATATTTAAGAGGACCTGTCATACTTTTTTCTATTACAAGGGATGTTTACATTCCTTGTAATAGGAATAAAAGTGATCAATTTTTTGTTTTCAGTGTAAAAAGTAATAAAATAAATAAAAATAAATAAGAAAACAAAATTTTTTTTTTTAAAGCGCCCCGTCCCGACGAGCTCGCGCGCAGAAGCGAACGCATACGCGAGTAGCGCCCGCATATGAAAACGGTGTTCAAATCACACAAGTGAGGTATCGCCGCGATCGTTAGAGCGAGAGCAATAATTCTTGCCCTAGGCCTACTCTGTAGCTCACAAAATGCAATCTCTAGAATTTTTTAAACATCTCCTATCAAGATTTTTAAGGGTAAAAGTTTGACGCCATGCCACGAGCGGGCGCAATTTTTAAGCGTGACATGTTGGGTATCATTTTACTCGGCGTAACATTATCTTTCACAATATATAAAAAAATTGGGCCAAATTTATTGTTGTCTTATTTTTGAATTAAAAAAAGTGAATTTTTTCCAAAAAAAGTGCGCTTGTAAGACCGCTGCGCAAATACGGTGTGACAAAAAGTATTGCAATGACCACTATTTTATTCTCTAGGGTGTTAGAAAAAAATATATATAATGTTTGGGGGTTTTAAGTAATTTTCTAGCAGAAAAAAATGTTTTAGTCTTGCAAACACCAAATCTGAAAAACACCTAAGGTCTGGAAGTGGTTAATGACATCCCAGTCTTAGTCGGTAGGGTTCAATATTGAGTTGGCCCACCCTTTGCAGCTATAACGGCTTCAACTCTTCTGGGAAGGTTGTCCACAAAGTTAGAAGTGTGTCTATGGGGATATTTGACTATACTTCCAGAAGCACATTTGTGAGGTCAGGCACTGAGGTTGGAAAAGAAGGCCTGGCTCACAGTCTCCACTGTAATTCATCCTAAAGGTGTGCAAACATACATCACTACTATATACTATATTTCAGGGCCCAGGGAAATGACTGGCTCCAGCAGCACTTCTCCTCCGAGGGCAGCCTGGCTAGTTACCAGGTGTTTTCTAACACCACCCCCCATACCACTGGCCACGTCAATACAACCTGGACCAGCAGTCAGTTCGTGTTTTTAAACTGCATGATCAGAAAGACCTGTACATTATACAGCCTACTGTAGCTGTAAGTATTATATGTTTAATACATTACTAAAAAAACTTTTTTCATATACAAAATTGTTTTTTGCTTATATATAAATTACATACGGTTCATATTTACCATTTTCTATATATATTATAGAGTAATGTGTGACTCCGCAGTACACCCCTGAAGAAGGAGAGACACTTCTCTCAGAAACGTTGGGAGAGTTCTGTGAACCACACCATACAACGCAAAGCTGTAATTTTGTATCTATATGTACCAATATTTCATGTCTACCTCCGATCATGCTAATCATTTTTTATTGAATTACCGTATTTATCGGCGTATAACGCGCACCGGCGTATAACGCGCACCCCAATTTTAAGAGGGAATTTTCAGGAAAAACTAATTTTTTGTGAACCTTTTGGGATCAGCTACAAAGCAGATTACAGGCTCTTGCCTCTCAACTGGTCAGTTCCAAAATGATATATCCAGCCATATAAAAGGATACAAAGAACAAAAGATAGTGCTCTCCTATAAAAAGGAATAATCCCTTTATTAAATGTTAAAACCACACTTAAAAAATGAAAATGAAAGAGGCAAAAACCACTAACACCAAGTGAGATGTCTCCCACAGTTCACCACTTCCAGCTGGGTCTGACTGAATTTGTGCATCAGGCTGTTACTTAAATCCACTCTGCTAGCTCAATGCTTCAGTGCACCTGTGCGTGTGCGGTCTCCCTCCTATTTAAATCTATGCTATTTAAAACTATGCAGCATACAGTACCTCGGAGGCGAAGGAGGAGGACGAGCGCCCGCCGGAAATCACCGCGGGAAATCACAGAGCCGTCATCTCCACTCGGCTCTACGTCACACACGCACAGTCCCGCCTCCGCCATCGGCATTGGACCATCTTCAGTGACAGACAGAACACTGGTCCAATGCTGGTGGCGGAGGCGGGACTGTGCGTGTGAGACGCGAGAGCCGAGAAGAGATGACAGTTTGGTGATTTCCCGCGGGCGCTCGTCCCCCTCCTTCTCCTCCGAGGTATGCTATCGGCGTATAGCGCGCACCCGGGATTTCCCCCCTATTTTCGGGGGAAAAAGGTGCGCGGTATACGCCGATAAATACGGTAATTGTTTGTTTGATTTTTCTAATAAATATTATATAAGTTACACTTTTCTTCACATACTATTTGTTCACCACTAGTGCCTTAAAAGTCCAGTTAGGGGTTCCAGTTCTCCTTTTCTCTATTTGACTTTCATTTGGATGTGGCACTATACAGGATAGACACCGATAACTCTCTTTTTGCAAAGGTGTTCTATCGGGTTGAGGTCAGGACTTTGTGCACTTCAGTCAAGTTCTTCCACCACAAACTCATTCATCCATGTCTTTATGGAACTTGTTTGTGCACTGGTGCGCAGATATGTTGGAACAGGAAGGGCCAACCCCAAACTGTTCCCACAAAGTTGAGAGCATGAAATTGTCTAAAATGTCTTGGCATGCTGACACCTTAAAGGGGTTGTAAACCCTTCTGTTTTTTCACCTCAATGCATCCTATGCATTAAGGTGAAAAAACACCTGGCAGTGACCCCGTTTTACTTACCTGAGCCTGATATTTCCCTCGGAGGAGACGCGCTGTCCCTCTCTGCATGGGGTCCCGGCTATTGATTGGATAGATTGAGAGGAGCGCAGCCATTGGCTCCCATTGCTGTCAATCAAATCCATTGATGCGGGCGTTGGGGGCCAAGTCCTACATTGGGCGTCTATGTACGCCGAATGCTGGACTCGGGAACACGCTCGCAAGGTAACCCCCCTGGGAGAGCGCTTCTCCTAGGGGGGTTATACGATGCAGGGAGGATCCGCAAGAACCGCCGATGGACCCCAGAAGTCGAAGATCAGGGTCAAACTGTGCGGTGAAGGTAAGTATGACATGTTTGTTATTTAAAAAAAAAAAAAAATCGAAGCTTTACAATCACTTTAATCACTGGGTATAAGGGGCCAAGCCCAACCCCACACCATTATCCCCCCTCCATCAAATGATTTGGATCAGTGCACAAAGCAAGGTCCAGTAAGACATGGATGTGCGAGTTTGGGGTGGAGGAACTTGACAGAATCCTTTCCTCTAGTGCCCATTATCTGAAAAGGAAGTGGGGGAAACATTTCACCATGGGGACACAGATAAAAATTTGACAGCAATTCTAACCTATGTCCTCTACGGAATTTTTTTTTTTCCGTTGGGGTTAGAAGTTAAAGGACTGACGATGGGCGATGGTCCTTAACCTGGACGATGGACTCTTATCCAAATATTAAATGGGATAACTGCAAGAAAGGGGAGTTCTGGATGGTCCATTATTTAACTAGTTGCTTAAAAAGAAACAAAACTTCAGACTCCATCCACTTGGCTGCAGAGTTGCACTGGGTTGCAGAGTTGTCAAATCAATCCCCGAACTCACTTCTTGTTGCAGACAAGGTACGAAGAATCAAAGGACTTCCATCCATGTCATCTCTTTAGCCCCAAATCCCAAATTTCCTTTTTATTGCAAATCTCAATCTGGAGAGGAGTTTGGCTCTTCTTCATGCATTTTTAGTTGTAGAAAGCCCTGTAGTAAGGGGAACCCAGGCGCAAGGGCCACATGACTGGGGGAACACTGTTCGGAGCGCACATACAGGAAAGGGAAGTGGGGTGGGTTTTTTGCAGGCACTAGCAAAACTAGATTGCCTAACACAAGGAGAGCTTGTTATAAGCAGTGGTGGGGCGGGGCTGATCATTCTGGCGCCATCCACGGTATAGGTAACACACAGACTGTTTTTCCCTCCCTCCCTCCCTGTGGAAGTGTCTGGTATGGGTATTGTTTTTCATGTTATTTTTGTGTTTCAGGTGGACATTGGCATTTGATCTGGGGTTCCTGAGGGTTGGGTGGTGGTTGGTATATACATATTAGATGGATATACCTGAGATGGTTGGTAGGAGTTGGGGCCTGTCATGGGATGGGCACCTTCCCTATCTGGTTAGGTGGGGGCTATTGGTCAATCGAGCTGAAGAGTGAAATGAAGGAGGAAGTCATTGTCTCGTGAGCTGATGGGAGCACGGCTAGAGGCCAGGATACTTTCTAATGGAGGACAGCCGATTACCTAGCACTTTTATCTTTCCCTTCTCTCAGGAACCTCTCGTTTACAGCAGTTATGTTTAATTGTTTTGTGTGGGTTAATTTATTCTAATTTTGGAAAATATATATATAACGTTTTTATAAAGATATATATATATTTACAAATGGTTATTAAAAAAGTTATGTTTAATATTTACCTTTTGGTATTAAATAAATGGGGCCTTTTTTGGCCATTTAATACAGAAGGTGTTCCGTGGTTGATCTAAAGGGGGTTAAGTGGTTTGGGGGGTTTGTTGTGGTTTAGTAGCTAAGACACTAGTAGTACACCAGTCATGAGTCATCACAGTTATAGGTCAACTTTGGGGCACATTATACGGCGGGCCCAAATTTGCATTCCGTTAGTCAAATCAGTATCTTCATATTGCCCCCCCCCCCTCCTCCCCAGTTTTTATAACACCAGGGGAGACATGCAATGAATCCCTTTTATGTGGACTGCTCCCTAATGCATTGATCCCTAGGAACATGCAATATGGCTGTACTGTGTACAGTAGTCAATGGAATCTGTGATCTCTCTTCACAGTTATGTAGCAGCCCAGACTCTACTAAAAATAGTAAGAAGGGCATCAGAAATCAGTAAATAACCCACTTACGTTTACCAGTTTCGTTGTGGCATAAAGTGAGCATGTAAGTGGTCGATACCAACCATTTATGGGTTCATGCTCCAGGAGATCAGGGATATACAAGGGGGACATCAAGGGTCTATTTCACTTCCTCTAGAGGGAATGGGTGTCACAACAGGAACTAAGGGAAAATGTATCCAAAGGTGACTGTTACGTACCTGCCGGATGAGCCTGACGTGCAGTGGGAAGGCTTTCTCATACAACCCCGGCTCAAGGGCCACCGGTGTTACAATAGCCTGGCGGTGTATGGGTGCCTGGTTCGCCTTTAGTCTTGTCAGTTCAGCTGGTGCAGCAGGAAACAGGAAGCAGGCTGGTAGGTGCAGGGCTGGGGAAACACTGAATACGTAGTCAGACAAGCCGGGTTTGGTAACAGACGATAACAGACGATCAGATGTAGGTATAGACAACAGGTAGAGAATGGTTAGGATACAGGCAAAGTTCGGCAACAGGATATCAAGCAGTGTAGAGCTGAGCATGGTTGGGCAGGCTGGGGTCAGGATAACAGAGATCAATCGTAGACAAACAAGCCGGATCAAACACAGGAAACAGATCGGATCAGGTATGAGCTACAAATCAGACAGCAAAGACACAGTGTTACTGAGGAGTTTAAATAAGGCAGCCTGTTGCCAATCACTGAAATCAGTCTGCACTATTAACCCTTAGGTCAGGGCTCGACAAAATCCGGGCGCCCGATCACAATTGCGACAAGAAATTGTGACCTGGCACCCAGGGAAGCTTAAGCCTGCAGAAGGCCGCAAAGCCGCGGCCTCAATTACCGGCTGGCGCGGGGCACGATCGCAGCTGGCCCGCGGGTAATTGAGGCCTCGGCTTTGCGGCCTTCACAGAAGGAAGCTTAGGCCTGCAGAAGGCCGCGGCCTCATTTAATGGCCAGCGCGAGCCTAATCTTTCTTCTGTGATCTGGCGCCATCTTGTGGTGGCCGTTGACATTACAAGTAGTTACATTACAAGTAGCAAAACAGCAGTTTTAATGTGTTTTTCACTGTTTTCACTGCCATCTCATTCCCTCTAATTAGAACCCCCAAAATTTATATATATTTTTTATTCCAACACCCTAGAGAATAAAATGGCAGTCGTTGCAATACTTTCTGTCACACCGTATTTGCGCAGCGGTATTACAAGTGCACTATATTGGGGGGAAAATACACTTTTTTAATTAAAAAATAAGACAACAGTAAAGTTAGCCCAATTTTTTTTTATATTGTGAAAGATAATGTTACACCGAGTAAATTGATACCCAACATGTCACACTTCAAAATTGCGTCCGCTCTTGGAATGGCAACAAACTTTTACCCTTAAAAATCTCCATAGGAGACGTTTAAAAAATTCTACAGGTTGCATGTTTTGAGTTAGAGGAGGTCTAGGGCTAGAATTATTGCTCTCGCTCTACCAAACGCGGCGATACCTCACATGTGTGGTTTGAATACCGTTTACATATGCGGGCGCTTCTCACGTATGCGTTCGCTTCTGCGCGTGAGCTTGGCGGGACGGGGTGCGTTTTTTGGCTCCTAACTTTTTTAGCTGGCTCCTAGATTCCAAGCAAATTTGTCAAACCCTGCCTTAGGTGGCAGATCCATGACAGTGACACAAGCAATCCACATCTGAGAGAAGACTCATATATATTACTTTTATTGCTGGTTCTCTTCTCATGGTGAATCTTCTCGCTTCCTGGACAACACTCAAATCATAAAATGAGATTTTACAATGGGGACAAATGTGGGTTTGCAAGGAGGAAAATGCAGAGTGAAAAAAAATCCAGATTTTATTTTATTTAGACTCTTGTCATAAAAGGTCAACACATTTCAGGGGTTCCAAGGGTCCCTTTTCATCAGGGCTTGGAAGTATGTAATGACTGATAAAATTGGAGGTCCTGTCGGGTAATCAGTATGATCGCTCAAATGCTGGTTAAGTCTTAAAATAGAAGAAAAGTCTAACTCAAACTATCCTTAAAATCACGTGTGCCACCCCATAAAATCCCATGGTGTCATGACATCGCGTGTACATGCCAGCGTGTGACGCCATTGTGCTAGCACAAGGGGAGCATCCTTTGGCGTGCTCACAATCATGTGAGTTGACGGGAGAGGGTTAAAAATAGGTATTATGTTACACATGCATTGTCTGTTTGTTTCCCTTTAATAATTTGATCCCTTCCTCACTCCATAGGTAGGAGATGCTCTATATAGCTAGCCCCAAGCTATTTTCAACGTGGCTTTAATTTTTGTTCTGAGCACATGCAATTGCTGGAGCAATTTACCTATCTGATGGTCATCTGTGTAGATCTGCACAAGCTTTCGAATAAAGCTTTCTGCAATATGCAAGATGCCATTTGGATTGAGTACACTGTCTGCCAATTCTACTGAGAAGGTAAGTTACAGCTATCTTGCCAAAACTGGACTGGTTATAGAGATAATACTTGTAGGTCTTAGATTGGAGAGGCAGAACAATCGGTAAGTAAACAGATCTATTTTATATAGGTTAGGCAGGTCAGAGGTGGGGGGAGGGAACATTTTTAAGAATAGTCATAGTAAGGCTTTCCTTCCACTTACTAATTCCCAAAATGCATTGGATTTTTATGACATGTGAGGCTAAATACAATTGAATCTGGACTTTATACATTTTGCTTTTACTGTGTCCCCTTTGTACATCCATTCCCTATTCATGCAAAGGGCTGACCTTTAGCTACCACTTAAGGGAGAGCTGCCTAATGTGGCATTGTGGTGATTATGTTCATGTGGCAGCGCAGAAGCATTTTTCAATGAGTTATGCCAGTCCAAACTACATTTTAGGGTGTGGCAGCCCACTCATATTAAACAGAACAAAGCAGTTCACATAAAAATCAGTTGCCCATGCAAAGATTTTCACCATCAACATGGAAAATCAGCTGAAAGTACCAAGCTTTTGCTTACTTGTCAGCAGCACTGCTGCTCACCTTACCAGTCTAAAGCCCTGTACACACGGGCGAGAATCCCATTGTAAAAAAAAAATGTGTTTTTCTCGACGGGATTCTTGTCTAGCTTTCCTTGCATACACACTGTCAAGCCAAAATCTCGTAGTTCTAAAACGTGGTGACGTACAACACGTACAACGGCAGTATAAAGGGGAAGTTCAATTCCAATGGCGCCACCCCTTGGGCTGCTCTTGCTAATCTCGTGTTACTGCGTGTTAGTAAAAGTTTGGTGAGAGACGATTCGCGCTTTTCAATCTTTGTGCTTTTCAGTTCGTTATAGCGTGACAAATGTGCCATCTCCATTACGAACGCTAGTTTTACCAGAAGGAGCGCTCCCGTCTCATACTTAATTCTGACCATGCCCGTTTTTTTTTTTAAGACTCGGAAAAGCATACACACAAGCGGTTTTCTTGTCGTAAACCAGTCCGACGAAAATCACGATGAGAAAATTGAGACTCCCGACGAGAGAATAGAGAGCAGGTTCTCTATTTTTCTCGTCGAGATTCACAACAGTTTTCTCGACGAGAAACCGTACACACGAATGGTTTTCTCTGCAAAAAGCTATGCCAGCAGTTTTCTTGCCGAGAAAACCGTGCGTGTGTACGAGGCTTAACTGTGTTAACCAGGTCTCTTGGTTCACTTGGCTCCCTTAGCTTTTAGTCACAGTGCTCTGCTCCACAGCCCACTCCTGGCCCCTTTGATAGGGTTTCTCCTGGCACCCGATAGGAGCCCACCTGACTCCTGGGACAAGACCTCCTGTCTCCTGGCTGGGTCACCTCTGACCTCTGGGTGGGACCTCCTGTCTCCAAACTGGGAGCCCTGAGCTATCCTCAGGCTTGAGTATATAATGACCCTGTACAACCGTGTAATCACATAGGCTGCAGGCATCTAGTAAATCTGGTCACAGATTTGAAGGTTCTGTCCCACCCAAGACACTTTGGAAGCTTCAGGTTCCAGGCCTCAATCCGGGACTACAAAAACACATCTTTCTCCGCTCAGAAACAATAGTACGGAACTTCACATTAAGCCCTAATGCGAATCCTGTGTCATTTTCTCTTACGTTTTCACAGTGGCAGGGCCTCGTACTGTCACACTAAAGAGAATCACTTCCTCTACACTGCTTAAAAGATCCAGCACCCCTCACTTTTCTTCTACTTCCCATGAAATATGAACTTGCTGGAGGCTCTAAATTTTCCCTTATGTTTTTATTGCTCAGCCCCTAATGAAAACATTCTCTTCACTTCCACCCATGGTGACACAACAGGATGTAAATGGAAAACTCTACAATACACAGAGACACAGAGGGCAAAAAAAAAAAACATCTGACAGAAGTTCTAACTCTTCCACACTTTATCCACAACTTAAAACTCAAAAACAAGTTTTGTCTGTTGCTACAACTTCTACTTGAAGTGGAAACAGGGTTAATCTTTGGTTTCCAAGCTTTTAGGAAGCATGCCTGTGATTCCTCAGTGGTCATTTCTGAGAACGCAGCATTAAACTAAATAGAGAACTAGATGCAAATTTTCATTTACTTGAAAGAAAACTACTAAACACTTGCTCCAGGCAAAATATAATTATAGCGAATCTTTAATATAGATTCATTTTAAAGGGTGAATGCACTCAAATTAAAAGTAGAACCATATGCTTTATTGCTTACAGGTTGCCTAGTGGAGCCTGTAGGATTTGCGCTGCCATCACTTCCCCCCCGATGCTGTTCCATTGGGTGCCAAAGAGTTCCTTTTTAATTTGAAGGCGTGAAAACGAGTTAAAGCTAATATAAATGTTGAAAGGAAACTTGTAATATATACAAAGACTCAGGCCATTTTCCTAACACTTCTATCTTAAAGGGAAAGTACTTTGAATTATAGTGAGGGTATATTTTATGTTTTTGTTGCAGTGTTATTCATTTTGTTATGCAATTTTTATAATTTACATGTGCTTTCTCTCCTTTTTTTTTTTTTAAATTGTACTAAAAGTAGTTTAACCTCCAGAGGGAGCTCTTAGTGCTTCAGTACAATTACTGTCCTAACTGATATCTACCACATGGACAGTACATTGTTTTCAATGTTTTGGCGGACTCATAGACTTGTATTATGAAAAGCACAATGATTGTATAATACCACAAAACAGGACGCAGAGCCTGAGTATGTAATTTGCAACTATGGACGCCTTCATGCACACACAAAACTACAAACTACACCAATTTTATAGAGTAGTTACTTATAAACAGGGCCGTCTTTACCACAGGGCAAACGGGACAGCTGCCCAGGGCCCTGTCACTGTTGGGGGCCCAAAGGGACAATTTTTTTTAGGGGTCCCCAGGGGCCCGGAGGCCCCCAGGGCCCCAGATGGCAACCCCCCTTTTTTAATTTATTTTTAAATTGAATTTTTTTTTAAATATATTTTTATTTTATTTTTTATTAAAGGGCCAATTTTTTTTTTTAGAGGTCTGGGGGTCCCCAGGGGCCTGTAGTTCCCCAGGGCCCCGGATGACAACCCCCCTTTTTTTATAAAAAAAATATTTTTTTATATATTTCTTTATTTCTTTTATTTATTTATATATATATATATATATATATATATATATATATATATATATATATATATATATATATATATATATATTAGTGCTGTCAAACGATTAAAAAATTTAATCGCGATTAATCGCATTAATGTCATAGTTAACTCACGATTAATCTATCTAATTTATGACGAATTTCCCCACAAATATCGCACAATTCTGCAAGTGATTATAATTTATTATCGCTGTTTTCTAGCTGATCTAAAACCATTTTTTACATAAAGGGACACTTTTGGACAATCTACAGTTTTCAGGCAGAAAGAATAGTTTTTATTTTATAAAAGTACATGTAGGACACTGGGCAGACCACTAGGGACAAGGGGGGTGTGTATTTTTTACATACAGTACTGTAATCTATAAGATTACAGTATACTGTGTGTATTGTGTTTGTTTACTTTTTTGAATTTGGCGCCGTTCTCCGTCCCCGTGCGTCGTAACGTCGCAGGGAACGGAGATCGGCGGCACACAGACACTGTGAATCGAGCGAGGAGGACCCGCCGAGCGAGGAGGACCCGCCAAGCGAGGAGGACCCGCCAAGCGAGGAGGACCCGCCAAGCGAGGAGGACCCGCCAAGCAAGGAGGACCCGCCAAGCAAGGAGGACCCGCTCGATCACAGCGGGGTGGCATCGCTGATTCCAGGGACAAGGTGAGTAACTTGCCTGTGAATCCAGCGAGAAGGTAAGCCGCGCCGCGCCGCTGCACACTCTGCACGTCCACCCCGAGCCCCCCCGCGTTAATCGCGCGACAAAAATATTGACGGCGTTAACATGGGTTTGCGTTAACGCCGTTAATATCGCGTTTAACGCACAGCCCTAATATATATATATATATATATATATATATTTTATATAATATAAATGTTGTTATTATTATTATTATTATTATTATTATTATTATTATTAAAGGACCCAGAGGTCCCCAGGGCCCCAGATGGCAACCCCCCCCCTTTTTTTTTATAAAAAAACTTTTTTTTTCTATATTTTATTTCTTTTTTTTCTTTTTATTTCTTTTTTTTATATATATATTTTTTTTTTATTAAAGGGCTCAGAGGTCCCCATGGCCCCATGTGGCAAACACCCTTTTTTATTTTTTTTATAAATGTTTATTTTTTATTTTTTGTTTATATATATATATATATATATATATATATATATATATATATATATATATATATATCTTTCTTCTTATTATTAAAGGGCCCAGAGGTCCCCAGGGCCTTGGATTGCAACCCCCCCTTTTTTTTATAAATGTTTCTTTTTTATATATATATTTTTTTATTTTTTATTAAAGGGCCCAGAGGTCCCGGATGGCAACCCCCTTTTTTTGTAATTTATTTTTATAAAAAAAAATTATTAAAGGGCCCAGAGGTCCCCAGGGCCCCAGATGGCAACCCCCTTTTTAAAATATATTTTTTATATATATTTTTTATTTCTTTTTTTCTTTTTATTAAAGGGCCCAGAGGTCCCCAGGGCCCCGGATGGCTACACCCCTTTTTTTATATATATTTTTCTTTATTTCTTTTTTTGTAAAGGGCCCCCGCTTCAAAATTTTGGCAGCCACCCCCCCCTGCTTCTCAATTTCAGGCGGCAGCACCCCCCCTTCCCGGTTTTCTGCTCCAGGGGGCCCATGCCTGAAGCTGTGTAAGTGGCCCCAAAATTCCTGATGGCGGCCCTGCCGCCCGTTAAGCCCCTGTGCTGCCCACAAATCAGGCTGAAAATCATCAGCGGCACACAGCCAGTGACAGTACTGCTTCCCTTCCCATTGTTTTAAAATGTACAGCACCCCTGGCTTCCCTTTAGACGTGCACTTCTCCCTTCCCGCCACTGGGTGCTGCTTGTATATAAAAGTAAATTAGAATGTGATTTTATAACATCCCCAGTTTGCTCTTCCCGAGGCTGACTTCTTCATGTCCTGCTCCTCAAGGTATGCCACTGTTTGCTGATCTATATTGTAAATATAAGTTTTCTGTAGAGTGTGCCCAAAGTCTTTATAATATTTGATGATTCACTGCAGGTCTGGTCAGTGTTTTAAAAAGTTCCTCTATTTTACACATGGCATGGCATGGGGTCACAGCACCGTCTGTCCATTCTGCTTTAGCACCATGGGACCCCATGCCATGCCATGTGTAAAATAGAGGAACTCTTTAAATCACAGACCAGACCTGCAGTCCAGGCTGAGTAAGGCCTCAGGGCACATGGCATTACTGTCTGTATTTAACTGCTTGATGGGCTTATTTTGGGCCTGGCTGGTTCACATGTATGTGTTTTGGCGGCCCACATTTGCGCAGGCACAGCAGCCCATTCATTTGAATGGGCCGCCATGCTTGCGTTTCCTGCAAAGAAAAGAACATGCCTCATGTAATAGGCTGCGCACACGGCACGCCTATGCCCATCAAGCACTGAAATACAGCACTGTCTGTCCATTCTGCTGTCTGCTGTGACTTATCTGCAGTTTCCGCACTGTCAAACTTGCTGCATTTTTAGACGTTTAGTTCACCTTTTAAAAACACAGTGCGTTTGTGTGTGCAAGAACTGCAGGTAAGTAGCATGGTGCAAAAGCAGAATGGATTTCAAGGCAACTGTATTTTTAAAATGCTGAATGCACCTTTTTTCTGCAGGAAACAAAGGCATGGCAGCCCATTCAAATCAATGGGCTGCTGTACCTGCACAAATGAGGACCGCCAAAACATACATGTGAACCAGCCAGGCCCAAAATAAGCTGGAGGGGGGCCCAAAATTTTTTTTGCCCAGGGCCCAAACCCTATTAAAGACGACCCTGCTTATAAATATTAAATATTTTGTCCATTAGGAAACACATCCAGCCCACTCATAAAGCAATCTATTGAGTTGGCTAAAACTAGCTTCACAGCTCTTTCTCGTGTATCGCTCACCCCCGAAGGAGCTGCTTATTAGTTTGGGATCGGCGTGCTAGATTGCCCTTCTTGTTTTAGTCTAGGGTGACACTTGTGAGTGTGGATGAAGAGTGAGTGTCCAGACACCAAATAAGTTTTCAATGCTTTATTCCAAGGCCCAACACGGCCAACATCAACATGGCACACAATAGAGAAAGGTTGATGAGCAAGGAGAGAACTTTGGTATCGGGCCTTGGATGTGAAAGAGAGCCAACTCGCTCTCAGCAATAATAAAGCTCAACTCGTCGCCACTCAAAGCAGAGTGGGCAAAGTGCCCCCGGACAGGCGACTGTCATAGGCCTGGCAGCCGGAGCGCCACTTGTAATTCACTGGGAGGAAACATGCCTCTGCCACAGGCTTAGCAATTTGAGATACAAGAGATTAGATTGAGTGAATCCTCCCAGTCAGTTCAAATAGTGTCAACAATTGACAGCTTTAAGCATACCTATCATGCAGTATGGTGACTGGATCCCCGATGGTTCGTCTAGGCCTCCTGGACAACCTCTAGTTCTAGGTTCTCCCCGGGCCGATACCCATCGCACAGCTCCCAGCTTAGGATCATCTCAGCAGAGGGTTTGGGACCAGTGGCGTCTCCAGCTTTCATATTTAGGGGGGGGCACATGGGGGGACAGGGACAAAAGTAGGGGGGCCAACTATAAAATGCAATTATATATATATATATATATATATCCTGGGGCCCTTTACTACGATCCCACTATGGGCCCTTTCACATGTTCTGCAGTGGGCTCCCTTCCTACTATACTGGGGCCCCCCAGGGTGGCAGAAAACAAGAGATATATGTCACCAGCACACCAAGAAAATATAAGGGTCCAAAGCAGTGGGAGAACTATCATTGTTGCAAAGGTTGTCTTGCCACCGGGCCCTGGTGTTCTGCCACAGTGGGGATCCCCAGCTGTTCTGTCCCTGCTATTTACAGCGCTGGTCTGGCATCTGTCTCCTTGGCAGCGGCGGCAGTCTATTAGGACCTAGTGCTGGTGACATTATGGGTGCATGCAGGGGAAGGCTGGCACTATTGGTTATAGAGAGCTGAGCCCCCAGCTGGTCACCTAGCAGCAGTAATGCTGTATAACCTTCTCTGTTGACATGCTGATCGGCATGTGATCCAGGTGATGCTCCCAGTCAGATCTAATAAATACAGTATTTATTAGCATCAAGAGTACAACCACATAAATATAATCAACCGTATGATCAGAAGCCATGTGGGCTCTATGCCTGTAAAGTGTGGGCTCTGTGCCTGTAAAGTGTGGGCTTTGATCAATAAAATCACTGATATTTATGACTAGGATTTGACTAAGAGCATCACCTGGATTGCATCCCGATCAGCATGTCAGAGAAGGGTCCACTGCTGCTAAGCAACCTGCAGGGAGCTCAACTGTCTACAACCAATAGAGATGGGCTTGGGTGTGTTTGAAATCCCACATGCCCGATCCCGCCAGAAAGCCGACACTCCACAGTGCTAATCAATGTATGGGCTGCCTAAGAGCTAAGACCAGCCATAGACAGTTTAAATCTCAGCTGGTTCAGCAGAAACTGGCTGAGATTTGAACCATTAATGAGCAGATTCTCTTATAATTATCACTAGTGGTTGCTGTATATCCACTGGTGATAATCACTGTTTGTCGGGAGAATATAATTGCTGGGCAGGAGGGATATTCCCCTGTCACCACTGTCTGTTGATGGGGGAATCATGCAAGTTTCTTTCCTGCAATCTGTGGATGCAGGAAAGAAATTTGCACTGTATATTATCTGCCTAACTGAAAGTGAAAGTAAATTGTGAATGTTTTAAAAGAACAGGAGAGGGGGAGGGAGACAGATGGGGGGAGAGAAGGGATGGAGATAATGTAGTTCAGTGATTACAGTGTACTGCAGTCTGCAGTGCACACACTTAAACACGGTCCAGGCTAGAATATCTGGTTGTGTGAGCGCTCGCATTATGCAGTGACGGCGAGCAGAGGGAGGGGGAGGAATCCCCCGCAGAGCTGACTGGGGACGCTCTCCCTCTCGGGGAGCAAAATACAAAAATTGCAAAAAACATAATAATTTTTTTTTTTTTGGGGGGGGGGGCACATGGTGGGGCACAGCATGATGTTGGGGGGGTCAGGGCCCCCTCTGGCCCCCCCTAGGGACGCCTCTGTTTGTGACCCAGCAAGCCGCTGGGGCCCCTCTCAGTGTCAGGTTGAGGCTCCGCGTGGTGTGCAACCTCAGTGAGATAGGCCACGGTGGCGGGGCCCATGGATGCGCTGGAACTCGGGCCCCGCACAGAACAAAACAGCTAATGGCCGGTGCCACAGATATACCCCCCCCCCGCATGCCCAACGAGGGAAAAACCTCCTCTGATTGGCTGCTGGGGAAGGTGGGTCCGTCAGAAACCCTCTAGCGCCAACTGTCTCCCAGGGGTGGTAACGCACCCCTGGAGCGCAGAATGACCCACAGGACAGTTCTGAATTGACAACAGCCCAAATTTCAATAAATTGTGAATGGGAGTAAACTAATCCTCCCATTCCCCACTAACTTTGGCAGAGCGCCCATACTGAAAGTAAGTGGGCGATACACTGTAAAGAACCCTTTCTGTATACAGATGTATTAACTATTTTCCTGCAGTTGTACAGGTCCCTCACCCTTGTCTTTAACCCTAACCTTAAATTGAACAACTTTCCACCACAATGGACATTTAATGTATTCACGCATGGTGATCGTATGCCTGCCTAATCTCCTTTTCTTAGTGGAAAATAAATTGAGGTCAGCTTATGTTTCCTCAGAGCTGAAGTTCTCAATGCCTCTTATTAATTTAAATGCTCTTCACTTTTTCCATTTTCACCCTGTAGGATGCATGGCACCACCTAGACTACATTTCTCAAATTGCCTTTTCATGTTGGAGCAGCCAGAGTTTGGGAAGTAACTGACGCAGTAGGCCACTCCAATTTTGGCTGTAGAAGAGAACGGTCATTAACAAGAGGTTTTTTTTTTATGCTTTACACCAGTGATTCTCAACCTCAGTCCTAAAGTACCCCCAACAGGCCCTGTTTTGGGAATTTCTGTTAGATAAAATAGCTGTCCAAAATAACAAGCCATTGATTTAAAGCACCTGTTGGGGGCACTTGAGGACTGAGGTTGAGAACCACTGCTTTATACCATAAAAATGTCGCTAGAGTTTAAAGCTAAAGTTTGGTCAACATTTTTTTCCCCCTAGAGCTGCAGTCATATCACTTACTTGTAATGATGTACAGTTTGTAATAGGGTGCACGGTCCTCTTCCTGTTGCTTAATTTCAAGCATGAAGGGTTTAATAACTGGGCTTTTGGGCTGAACTACATTCAAGACAGGGGTCCACCCTGCCTCCCCCCCCCAACAGTGATGCCCAGTTCTCTTCCTGAACAAGGGTACTGTAGCGGCCTGCTACTTTCTAGCCGGTGCTGCTTTAAATTTAGAGGGTAGTCTGAGAGTTAGTTGACTCAGACTGTATGATTTTTTCCAAATTTTGGGCCTCTGTTCCAGCCATGGCTGTACTGTGAGTGACCACTATTGTTGTCTGGGATGCCGCTACCACTCCAGGCCAAGGGTGGCAGCAGTCAGGTCAAGGTGTTTTGGGTGTTCCCCTTCGGCAGCCAATCAGTGGGGGTTGATCGTCCCGCTGTGCATGCTGGGGAGGAGTACTTAAGGGACAGACGCCACTGAACCGGGGTCGTCAATCGATAGTCTGTCGTTCCCACCACCCCCTGTGTGTGGCCCTCCTGGCCGGGGGTGCGTGTTCATGTGTTCCTGGCTCCGGGACCACATTGGTCCGGGGTTGTGATCTACTAAATAGGCCTGGTAGTCAGACTGGGTCTACGTTTGCAGAGTGGTCCTGTGCTGTCAGTCCTGAGGGAGGAAGCCACTCAATGAAGAACCTATCTTGGAGAGCACAGAGCACGAGGCTGGTATCTCAGGAGAGGCCTTGAACTTCATCGAAGGACGCACCATTACTGAAAGGCTGAATGATGGTCGCCTGTCAGTTCTAAGTTTGCAAGAAGTTAATCGGGAGAAATCCAGGTGCTGAATCCTGTGTGGAAGGATTTTGGACCGAACATACCTCCATCTGTGGGAAGGTCTGTGTCAGAGACTTTACCAAATTTCCGTGTGCTATCCTTGCTGCTAGGCTAGTGAGAGAGGCCTATCCGGGTGCGCAAAACCCACTCTGGCTAGAGTGGCGACGAAAGCTGTGTTACTAGAAGCAGGAGTGTTTCCGGACAGAAGTTGTACACCTGATCCTATTACCTATTACTCTTCCACCTCTTCAAATACTTATTTTATTCTTTTACCAAGTTCAGCAAATAAATCAAAGAAAAAGAAGTCCAAAGTGTGGACATTGAACTTTTTCTCAACTCTCATCTGATACCCTAGACGGTGAGGAAATAGAGGTAACATGACGCCCAAAAAAAAACAGCAGCTCCTTCGGGGGTAGTGCTACAGTACCTTGGGACTTTGGGTTGAGTTGCATTCAAGACAGGGACCTGCCCCATCCTCCCCTCTCATCCATTGAGAAAGGCCCTTGTATTGTTTACACTGAATGTAACATGAATGGAAAAAGAGTCAGATGAATGACAGGACTCTCTCCCCCATTTAGAGATTGTGTAACAGTCAGTGTAAACAACGTATAGACCTCTCTCAATGGATTAGAGGGGAAAATGGGGTGGGTCCCTGTTTTGAATGCCACTCAGCCCAAAGTCCCAAAGGTATCAACCCCTGTCATGCTGGAAATTCAGAAAGGGAACCGAGCGTCGCTATAAAGATTTATACAGGAAGCAGCAGGCTACATGATATGGAACATACTTCATTAAGTCTCGTTCACACGGGTGGTTGCCCTTACCGCCCATCTTAAAAGCAAGCTGCAGCAGATCACTTTTTAGAGAACAATACAAGAGCAGCTGTCAAGCATTGAAGAGATGATACAGCTGCCTCCTGATATATATATATATTTTTTGGCAGCAGAACAGAGATCTTGAATGGGAAATACCGTTCCATAACCATGAACCTAGCATTTGGTTCACAGTTGTGGCACAGCCCTATTCACTTCAATGGGTTGCATTCTGTGGTCGGTACTGCCTGTCGAATGCTGCCTATTCTTACTGTTGCCCCCTAAATCAGTGGTCATCAACTCCTGTCCTCAGGGCCCACTAACAGGCCAGGTTTGCAAGATTACTGAAATACATCACAGGTGATATCATTTGCTGCTCAGTGATTGCAGTATTCTAGTCTGCATCTCCCCAAGGTAATACATAAAACATGACCTGTTAGTGGGCCCTGAGGACAGGCTTGATGACCCTAAGTTATCCTGTAAAGGTATGTGATGTGACTGCCACTATAGGGGCATCTACACCAATCAGCCATAGCATCATGACCACTGACAGGTAAAGTGAATGTAGCGCCTGTGTACTTCCAAGTACCGGTGCTATTAAAAGTTAAGGGATAATCAGACCGTAGTTGACTCTGATTCTAATTTGCAATTCTACAAAGGGTCTCTGTTTCGGCTGGGCTGTGCTGTGGGTCCATTCTGTTGTTCCTGGGGTGCTATACCACCCCGGGGAGACAGGTGGCGGCAGTGGAGTTCAGGCTGGGGTGCCTCTTGCCAGCAGCCAATCGGGAGGGAGTTTCTCTCGCGGGGCATGCTGGGGGAGGGTACTTCTGTAGCAGACACCATTAAGGCGGGTTTTTTTTCCTGAGGTGGCATCCACCTTTAGGGTGACCACACATCACAGGCCCCCGGCGAGATGGCCTACCAGGCCGGGGTGCGCGTGCCACGCGGTGTTACCGATTACGGGACCATGTTGGCCCGGAACATTTAAAGCTGTGGCGGGGCCCCAGTATTCGACTGGGTCCCCAATTCTGAGAAGATCCCAAGCAAGATAGCTGTTCGGTGGGGAGTCCGCCTGAGGAGAGCCAAGAGAGGCTGGCGATCCAACAGGGCCTAGACAATCCATCGGGGAAAGCACAAGAAAAGACACCTGCTGTGTGGACATTCCATTGGGGTAGATTCAGGTAGATTTGCCCATAAATTACACCTGTGCAGCTCAGCTCAATTGCTCTGCGCCGGCGCAATTGGGCAAGATTGCCACCTGATTCAGGATGCCTTTTGTGTGGTAATTTGTGCCTGTGTAAGGCAAAATTGAGGGCGCAAGCCAGCGCAAGTGAAAGTGGGTGTGCCCCTATGCAAATGATGGTCTGTCCGCTCAGCAGTGGCTTGCGCCCGGCGCACGCATGCGCAGATCGAACGCTCCCGTGTGCGCATGCGTGCAACTGCGCCTGTCCTACTTTCTGGGCAACGCCGGCCCACCTGCTTGCACTGAGCAAATAAATAGGGGCAGATCTGCGCATGTCCTGTGCAAAATTACATCCTGCTTTTTCCACCCCCCCCTGAGCAAGGTAATTTTGCCCTTTCTTTGAGATGGCACCTCCTTGTAGGAAAAAAAAAAGAAAAAACGATTTTAATCTCTCTGAGATGGAGATAATGCTGGCGGCACTTACTCGCCATACTGCTGTGCTGTATGGTGCCCAGCGGAAGAATACCACCACAGCCCAAAGGAGGGCAATCTTTGATGCCATCACCTTAGACGTGAATGCGCTGGGCAATGAGGAGAGGACCTGGGACGAAATACAGAAGAAGTTAAACGACATACGACGTCGGGTCCGGGACAAAATGGTCTTAATACGGAAGCATACCAGGGGCACGGGAGGAGGACCAGCCTGCCCTTTACGTTTAAATGCGGAGGAGGAGGTGATTGCTCAAAGTTTTGCCCTGGAGCAGGTGGAGGGAGTCCAAGGATATGATTCCACTGTTGGGGACTTGGGGACTGGTAAGTTTTTTTTTTCTCATATTTGCTGTGTATCATGGGAGGGGGTAGAAGGGAACATGTGAGTGGGTAGAAGGGAACATGTAACAAGTGTTTTTTTTCTCATATTTGCTGTGTATCATGGGAGGGGGTAGAAGGGAACATGTGAGGGGGTAGAAGGGAACATGTAACAAGTGTGTTTTATCTCATATTTGCTGTGTATCATGGGAGGGGGTAGAAGGGAACATGTAACAAGTGTGTGGCTCCAGCAACATGTGTTTTTTTGTGTCATCCACAGATGTTGAGGATGAAGCTGGGCCGTCGTCGGCTGCAGGGCGACCCACGCCATCCCCACATCATCATGGGGTCCAGTCAAACCCCATGCAAGTCCTTGGTATGTTGGTGGAGGAGGAGAGCGGCCATAGTCCATCTATGGAGGAGGAAGTGGTGGAGGAGTCTATTGACCTCCACCGTGAGGACTCTGTCTACCTCCAGGAGGATCCCACCATCCCTGACCTCCCCACCACCCCCCCGACCATAACGTCATCCCCCTCCAGGGCAAGCCCCTCCAGTGTCCCTCCCACCATTGTCCCCCACTCCAGTGTCCCTACCACCAGCTTTGTTCACAGCGGAGGTGAGCAGGTTGGCAGGGGCGGTGGAGGCCAACACTGATGCTGTGCAGGAGGAGGGTAGACGAAACCGGCGGCAACAAAGGAACACTACCACCCGGCAGCTGCGGATGTTGGCACAAACCAACATTGTGCTCACCCGCCTGGCCAACGCCATGGAGGGCAGGCAGGCACCACCTGCCAGGAGTGAGGAAGTAGGGGATGTTGCTCCTCCCCCCCTCCATCCCCACCCCATGCTCCATCCCCACCCCATGCTCCATCCCCACCCCAGGCTCCACCACGCCGACTGAGGAGCCAGAGCCGGGGCACCCTTGGCACGAGGATGTCGAAAAAAATATATATATTTTCCTGTGCCTTTTATTATTTTTTAACATATCCCTTGGTGCTCAGATAAGGAGCTTTTTCTATTTAGTTTGATCATGCTCATCTGATTTTTTTTTTTGGATAATTTTTTTTCCTCAGATTATGAGCTTTTCTATATTTATTTTATGCTCAGATTATGAGCTTTTATATTTTTATTTTATGCTCAAAGTTTGAGTTTTTATTTTATTTTGTAGTCTCTACACACGGTGAGGAGTGTATACTACAGTGTGATTGGTGTGTGAATGGGGGGGTGTCACTCCTGCTGGAAAAGGGGCGTCACCCTCTGCCATGTGAAAGGTGTATGAATGGACAGCAACATAATTGGAGCCTTGACGCAGCGTTGCTGCTCCCTAATACCATAGGGTATCCTTGGGTCTAATCCAATTTTGGGTGCATGTGGGGTGTGTGTGCTAGGGACCACAGTGGTGTGCACGCGTGCATTCTACTTGTGACTTGATTAATGTGTGTGTTTAACGTGAAAAGAGACGTTCCACGAGACCACTCCTGACTGCTGTTCCCTCAGTAGACCGGGTAGAGTTTCTTGGGGGGGGGGGATTGTGTGGTTGGGGGGTCAGGTCATCACATATGTCAATCTCCAGGCCCTTTCTCTCTGCAAAGTTGTGCAGAATGCAACATGCCCCGATGATCTGGCACACAAAGTTTGGGGAATACAACAGGGTACCCCCAGACTTATCCAGGCATCTGAAACGTGACTTCAGGATGCCAAATGTGCGTTCCACCACTGCACGGGTACGTGAGTGTGCTTCGTTATATCTTTCCTCTCCTGGGGTTTGGGGGTTCCGGAATGGGGTCATTAGATGAGGTCCCAGTGCATATGCCGCGTCACCTGGAAGGGAAAAGACAGGAGGATGTTAGTCATGCATGTGCCCCTCGTGATGTCTGCATCATGGGGGGGGACAGTCATACCTGACACCCATGTCACTCACCAACCAGCCAGCTGTCCCCATACATGTTCTGTTCAAATTATGTTGGGATGCTGCTCTGACGGAATATAAAGCTGTCATGACAGGACCCGGGGTGTTTGGCACCTGGTGAACACATCTGCTCATGCTGGATTGTGACATCCCAGCCACCATTCCACCTGTGCGCTGAAAAGAGCCAGTGGCCAGGAAATGCAGGGTTGCCACTACCTTGACCAGTGGCTCCACTGCTTGTTCACGATGTGTCTGGCTGGTGATGTCATCATGCAGGATTGTGGCTAATTCCAGGATGACTTCAGGGCTGAATCTAAACATGCGATACACCTCCGAATCCCCCATGGCAAAGATGTTCCTGCGCACTTGGTATATCCTCTCCTGTGCCCTCCTACGAGTCGGTTCACTCAGTAGTTTTGCTAGAACCATAGCTGCCCCTGGCATGTTGGCACACAGATGTGAGGTCCTGAAAGTGTGGGTGCTCTGCTTGCTCAGCTCGTCCGTATTGTGCTGCTGTAGTGGCTCTCCAGCTGACCTGAAGACGTCTGTTGCCAAGTTGCCCCTGCTTTTATGAGGAGCAATTTTGCCCTGGCCAAACAGCTTGCGCGCTTGGTGTGCAAACTGCGCCTCACACGCGCAGGTTTTTGAATCAGCGTTAGTTCCTCATTTGCATATTTGCTGAGGGAAAACAATGAGAGCGCAAGTTGCACCCTGCGCAAAAATGCACATTACATGCGCCGGGGCAGAGAAACCGCGTCCGTGGAAAAATGCCTAATTTCAGGCTTAGCTTGTTTTCTGAGTCATCCGCATATTTGCCTGGGCGCAAATCAGTACTTGCGCGGCGCATATCGCGATTGCGCCCGCGCAAGTCGTACCTGAATCCGGGCCAGTGCTTTTAGGCATGTGCAAAAGGGAAAAATGTGTTTCGTTTCGTTTTGATTCGTTATTTAATTCATTTCGTTAAGTTAGATTCGTTACATGTGTTAAATTCGTTTTCGGAATTTGTTCGTTTTCGACCGAATTCGAAAAACCCGGTTGAATTTGAAAATATTTCGACCGGATTCGATAATATTTCAATCGGATTCTAAAATATTTCAACAGAATTCAATAATATTTCATCCGCTATCGTTAATATTTCAACCAAATACGATGATATTTCAACCGGATTGGAAATTTTTTCAACCGGATTGGAAATTATTTCAACCGGATTGGAAATTTTTTCAACCGGATTGGAAATTATTTCAACCAAATTTGAAATTATTTCAACCAAATTTGAAATTATTTCAACCAAATTTGAAATTATTTCAACCAAATTTGAAATTATTTCAACCAAATTTGAAATTATTTCAACCAAATTTGAAATTATTTCAACCGAATTTGATAATATTTCAACCATCAGGCATCAGCTATTTTTCCTGTTAAATGTGTCTGTCTGCCAAATTTTTCAAATAAAATAATTGAATTATACAGTCTGACAATTTAAAAATGACTTTAAATAATAAATGTGCTTAATTTATCATATTTGAGAAGCACTTTTTTGCACCACTAACAGGTCCACCTTCAGAGTCAGACTTCAGGTCTAGGTCCAGTAGTTGGACCAGGATGCACCTGTGCCAGCCATTTTGTGTGAGGGAGAGGAGAGAGACTCAGCTCTATTTATATATATATATATATATATATACACACATACACACATATATATATATATATACACATACACACACACACACACACACGCATATATATATAAAATTACATTTATATATATAACCATCTTCTGAAATTCAAATAGAATGAATTAAAATTCGAATAGAAAAATATTAGAATAGAGTAGAATAAAATATATTTATATGTATATATTTTATTATTCTACTCTTCTTATATTTTTCTATTCGAATTTGAGTTCATTCTATATGAATTTCGAATTTCAGAAAATGGAAGATAGATAGAAGAAGCCAGGTCATATTCTATTGTATTTGATTACATTCTATTAAATTACATTCTGTTCTTTACTATTCTTTGATTTTCATTCTATTGTTTTATTATTTTATATTCTATGTTATTGTATTCTTTTTTAGAAATCGATTTATATTTTTTCGATTTTGATTCAAATTTGCTTTCAATTTTCATTCGAATTTGTTTTCGAATCGAATTGTTTTCTAATTCGATTAGAATAGAATTTGTTTTCGAATTCGATTTTCGTCCGCGGGTTTTTGATTCGAAAATGTTCGTTCGGATTCGGTTAAATTAGTTAATATTACAATTCGGGAATTCTTATGCATCCGAATGTCCGAATAATGAAATTTTTTTCCGAATTTGGATTCACAATGCACATGCCTAATTGCTTTGGCTCTCATCAACTACCCTAGACGGTGGAGTCACAGAGGTAACATGCCACCCAATCTATAACCAGCAGCTCCTTCGGGGGTGAGCGCTACATGAATAACATGGATTTTCTCGTTACAATGGCATCTGAAAGTGAGTGGGATATATTAGGTTGCAAGTGAACCTGTTGTCCCTGGCCTTGATGTGTTGAAAGCAGGAAAAAATTTGCAAGTGTAAGGACATGACATGGGCCAGATTATAATGACTAGACCCATGCTGACCCATGTCCACAGCCGAAAATGCAGACAATGGGCATGTGAGCATCAGAACTAGACCACAGAGCAATGGAAGACGGTAGCCAGCTCTGATGAATCACATTTTTATTTTACATGGATGACGGTGTGTGTTGCAGTGTTAATTTTGGCAGCAAATTTAGATTTGTTTAAGTCTTAAGTCCCATTTTAGTCTTCTGAAAGTGTTTTCATTTTAGTCTCATGTCTTTAGTACACACGGCCGTTTTTCGGGTTCTAAAAACAAAGTTTTTAAGGGTCTAGAAAAAAACGTTTTTTTCAACCCAATCATTAAAACGGCCTTGCCTACACACGATCGTGAAAAAAAAAAAATGCTCTAGCAAAGCGCGGTGACGTACAACACGTACAACGGCACTATAAAGGGGAAGTTCCATTCGGATGACGCCACCCTTTGGGCTGTTTTAGCTGATTTCGTGTTAGTAAAAGACGATTTGCGCTTTTATGTCTGTTACAGCGTGATGAATGTGTATAGAGTAAGGGCTGAAGGGACCCCAAAGGCCCAAAACACCAAAAAACAAAGGGGCAAGGGGACTATATCGGTACTAGATAAGAAAAAAGTAGAATGGAGAAGTAGTAAAGATAAAAGATATATATCTGTTTATTTAACATAGTTTCAAAAAACAAGAGACACACATAATCATAAAATACATAAAAAAACAGCAATGTAAAGCGATGGACATATTGCACGACCAACCATACAGGTCACCGAGATGGAATGAACCCTGAACACAGGGTGGCGGTGAAAAGAAGGGGGCCATACAAGGCAGGATGTCAACTAGTTTCGCAACAAAGTTGCTTCGTCAGGAGAATTCTATACAGAGAACAACCACTCGCTAGGAAGCCAGAAGCCAACCGCGGAGAGCACTCTCTCACGGCGACCGGGGGGGTGGGGGGGCTTGGCAACTGCGAAGGCTGTTTCCTAATATTAATCAATTGATCTGCTTATGCATGGCTACTGATTTTCAAGCTGACTAAATCCTATATCCTAATATTCATTAATGGATTCACTTGAACTTTGTCTTATTGGCTTGACTAACACTACTAACTTGCTTTGCCGCATGATTGCACCTTGATTGAATAATTATTCAAGCATCTGCATATCAGGACCATTGCCATCTTCATGGACCTTTTTTGAGTACTTATATGATCCTTCTTCCTTGTTCTCTATTTTTTGAACAAGTTCAAAACATCATACTGGTCCTGCAGAAAGCTTACCACTGCTCGCTCTACCTCCCTCCCTCCCTCCCCCCTCCCTTCCTTTCCCCCCCCACTTGCACTGTGTCCAGACAGTTCATCAGTCAACACCCATTGGTTTTATGTAGAGGGGACCATCAGGGATAGAACCTTCTCCAAGATGCTTTGATCACCCCAATTTAACTGCAACCAATTAACTAATTATATTCGTGTTGACAAACTTATTGGCTGAACACACACACATCCGGACCGTGCCGTCATTTTATGTCTGTTTTTTTGTTAGTCCTGTCTGTGATTTTGTACATGGTAATCACTTGCTCACTTAAGATTACCTTAGTCTTTATATATATCAACTGCTGTACTTTTTTATACCTTACTTTTGATACTATTAATAAATACTTTTGTATCATGGTAACTTCTGATCATTAATTGTTGCTTATAGTAACCCCTTTAGGCCCCCCTGTTGGCCGAATTCCCCCCTTCCCCCCCCTCTTTTTTAGTCATATACAGGGAGTGCAGAATTATTAGGCAAATGAGTATTTTGACCACATCATCCTCTTTATGCATGTTGTCTTACTCCAAGCTGTATAGGCTCGAAAGCCTACTACCAATTAAGCATATTAGGTGATGTACATCTCTGTAATGAGAAGGTGTGTGGTCTAATGACATCAACACCCTATATCAGGTGTGCATAATTATTAGGCAACTTCCTTTCTTTTGGCAAAATGGGTCAAAAGAAGGACTTGACAGGCTCAGAAAAGTCAAAAATAGTGAGATATCTTGCAGAGGGATGCAGCACTCTTAAAATTGCAAAGCTTCTGAAGCGTGATCATCGAACAATCAAGCGTTTCATTCAAAATAGTCAACAGGGTCGCAAGAAGCGTGTGGAAAAACCAAGGCGCAAAATAACTGCCCATGAACTGAGAAAAGTCAAGCGTGCAGCTGCCAAGATGCCACTTGCCACCAGTTTGGCCATATTTCAGAGCTGCAACATCACTGGAGTGCCCAAAAGCACAAGGTGTGCAATACTCAGAGACATGGCCAAGGTAAGAAAGGCTGAAAGACGACCACCACTGAACAAGACACACAAGCTGAAACGTCAAGACTGGGCCAAGAAATATCTCAAGACTGATTTTTCTAAGGTTTTATGGACTGCTGAAATGAGAGTGAGTCTTGATGGGCCAGTGGCTGGATTGGTAAAGGGCAGAGAGCTCCAGTCCGACTCAGACGCCAGCAAGGTGGAGGTGGAGTACTGGTTTGGGCTGGTATCATCAAAGATGAGCTTGTGGGGCCTTTTCGGGTTGAGGATGGAGTCAAGCTCAACTCCCAGTCCTACTGCCAGTTTCTGGAAGACACCTTCTTCAAGCAGTGGTACAGGAAGAAGTCTGCATCCTTCAAGAAAAACATGATTTTCATGCAGGACAATGCTCCATCACAGGCGTCCAAGTACTCCACAGCGTGTCTGGCAAGAAAGGGTATAAAAGAAGAAAAACTAATGACATGGCCTCCTTGTTCACCTGATCTGAACCCCATTTAGAACCTGTGGTCCATCATCAAATGTGAGATTTACAAGGAGGGAAAACAGTACACCTCTCTGAACAGTGTCTGGGAGGCTGTGGTTGCTGCTGCACGCAATGTTGATGGTGAACAGATCAAAACACTGACAGAATCCATGGATGGCAGGCTTTTGAGTGTCCTTGCAAAGAAAGGTGGCTATATTGGTCACTGATTTGTTTTTGTTTTGTTTTTGAATGTCAGAAATGTATATTTGTGAATGTTGAGATGTTATATTGGTTTCACTGGTAAAAATAAATAATTGAAATGGGTATATATATTTTTTTTGTTAAGTTGCCTAATTATGCACAGTAATAGTCACCTGCACACACAGATATCCCCCTAAAATAGCTAAAACTAAAAACAAACTAAAAACTACTTCCAAAAATATTCAGCTTTGATATTAATGAGTTTTTTGGGTTCATTGAGAACATGGTTGTTGTTCAATAATAAAATTAATCCTCAAAAATACAACTTGCCTAATAATTCTGCACTCCCTGTATTTGGTTACAGCAACAGTACCCAACAGGGCATATGATCTATTATAGGTTTTGACACCCATTACCTATACATTAGTGGCATCTTGCGTATCCCCCTTCCCCATGCCCCTTCATATTTAATACTTACCAGTAAAATCTAATGTCGATGGCATATCTGAACCTTAAAACAAGCAACTTTGTTGCAAAACTAGTTGAGATCCTGCCTTGTATGACCCCCTTCTTTTCACCGCCACCCTGTGTTCAGGGTTCATTCCATCTCGGTGACCTGTATGGTTGGTCGTGCAATATGTCCATCGCTTTACATTGCTGTTTTTTGATGTATTTTATGATTATGTGTGTCCCTTGTTTTTTGATACTATGTTAAATAAACAGATATATATCTTTTATCTCTACTACTTCTCCATTCTACTTTTTCTAGTACCAATATAGTCCCCCTGCCCCTTTGTTTTTTGGTCTTTTGGGCCTTTGGGGTCCCTTCAGCCCTTACTCTATACTAAATCGATCTCCAGGATGATGGTACTATAACTTTCTGTGTCTACTGTTTACATTAAGAGGCTTATATTTAAATGAATGAATGTGCTTACTCCATTACGAATGGTAGTTTTACCAGAACGAGTGCTCCCGTCTCATAACTTGCTTCTGAGCATGCACGGATTTTTCACATCATTAAAGCCCACACACGACAATTTTTTACAACGTTAAAAACGTCTTAAAAAAAAAGAAGAGCATGTTCGAAAAAAAAATTGGCCATTTTTCAGAACCCGAAAAATTCTCTGAAGCCCACACAAGATCGTCTTTAATGACAAAAAAAAAACGTCATTTTTTAGAACCTGAAAAATGGTCGGGTGTACGCGGCATCAGTCTTTGACTAAAATACCATTTTAGTTTTAGTCCCATTTTAGTCGAGTAAAATCTCCAGTACATTTTAGTCTAATATAATAATTTTAGTCAACTAAAATTGAATGTGCACAGTACACAGCACAGCTCCCACCCTCTTCACAATGCACAACCCCCCACAGTACATAGCACAGTCCCCACCCTCTGCACAATACAAAGCCCCCCACAGTACACAGCACCCACCCTCTTCACAATACAAAACCCCCCACAGTACACAGCACAGCTCCCCACCCTCTGCACAATACAAAGCCCCCCACAGTACACAGCACAGCCCCCCACCCTCTGCACAATACAAAGCCCCCCACAGTACACAGCACAGCTCCCCACCCTCTGCACAATACAAAGCCCTCCACAGCACAACCCCACCCTCTGCACAATACAAAGCCCCCCACAGTACACAGCACAGCCCCCCACAGTACACAGCACAGCCCCCCACCCTCTGCACAATACAAAGCCCCCCTCAGTACACAGCACAGCACAGCCCCCACCCTCTGCACAATACAAAGCCCCCCTCAGTACACAGCACAGCCCCCACCCTCTGCACAATACAAAGCCCCCCACAGTACACAGCACAACCCCCCCACCCTTTGTACAATACAAAGCCCCCTACAGTACACAGCACAGCCCCCACCCTCTGCACAATACAAAGCCCCCTACAGTACACAGCACAGCCCCCCGCAATACACAGCACAGCCCCCCACCCTCTGCACAATACAAAGCCCCCCACAATACACAGCACAGCCCCCACCCTCTACACAATACAACGCCCCCCACAGTACCCAGCACAACCCCCCCATCCTCTGCACAATACAAAGCCCCCTACAGTACACAACACAACCCCCCCACCCTCTGCACAATACAAAGCCCCCTACAGTACACAGCACAGCCCCCCACCCTCTGCAAAATACAAAGCCCCCCACAGTACACAGCACAACCCCCACCCTCTGCACAATACAAAGCCCCCAACAGTACACAGCACAACCCCCACCCCTCTGCACAATACAAAGCCCACTACAGTACACAGCACAGCCCCCCACCCTCTACACAATACAAAGCCCCCTACAGTACACAGCACAGCCCTCCACCCTCTACACAATACAAAGCCCCCTACAGTACACAGCACAGCCCCCCACCCTCTGCACAATACAAAGCCCCCCACAGTACACAGCACAGCCCCCACCCTCTGCACAATACAAAGCCCCCAACAGTACACAGCACAGCCCCCACCCTCTGCACAATACAAAGCCCCCAACAGTACACAGCACAGCCCCCACCCTCTGCACAATACAAAGCCCCCTACAGTACACAGCACAGCCCCCACCCTCTGCACAATACAAAGCCCCCCACAATACACAGCACCCTCTGCACAATACAAAGCCACCCACAATACAGAGCACAGCCCTGCATTCCCAGGAGACCCCCAGTCTCCTGTGACAGCACTGTCAGCATACTCTAAAGTTAAGAATAAATCACTGCCAGCCCTTTCTCATACACAGCTCCTCCTGTCACTATCACTATTCAGCAGGATAATGCGCCCTTCCACACTCTAAAATGGCACAACAGCAAGTTTAAATTCTCCAGATCTCAGTCCAATCGAGCATCTGTAAGGCCCCGTACACACGACCGAACATGTCCGCTGAAACTGGTCCGCTGACCAGTTTCAGCGGACATGTTCGGTCGTCTGTACGTCCGACCGGACAATTTTCTGGCGGATCGGACCGGTTTCCAGCGGACAAATGTTTCTTAGCATGCTAAGAAACATGTCCTCTGGAAGCCTGTCCGTCGGACATGTTCGGTCGTCTCGATCGGCCGCCATCCCTCGCATGCGTCGAAGTGATTTGACGCATGCGTGGAAGCATTGAACTTCCAGGGCCGCGCACGTCACCGCGTATCGTGTACGCGCGGATTTCTGTCCGATGGTGTGTACAACCATCAGACAGAAATCTCCGGGCGGACATGTCCGCTGAAAACGGTCCGGCGGACCGTTTTAAGCGGACAGTCCGTCCGTGTGTACGAGGCCTAAGATGTTCTGGACAAGCAAGTCCAATTCATGGAGGCCCCACCTCACAACTTGGGCCCTTTCACACTTCACAAAGCAGAAACTCGTGCTCGCGCTCAACATTTTGTGTGGGTGATTTTCACTTCCGTGTGCCATGCATAGGTCAGTCCATTCACTTGAATGGGCTGCCCTATGCATGCGTGTTGGGACAAAGAAGCTTAAGGACTAACTTTTGGCCCTTTGACAGCTGCATTATTTACACACACGTTTTGATGCGAGGCGATCAAGATAAAATAGCACGCCATTTGGGTGCCATTAAGGACAATTTTGTCTACGATTGCTAATCACTTAAATGGGAACAAAGCTTTAAAGGATCTACTACTGATGGCTTGATGCCAGATACCACAGTATACCTGTGTATACTAGCTATAGCATGATATGGATAAATCGGAACCTCCACAGACAGGTACAAATACCCTCAGCTATCTGCTGAAATCTTGTGAACGCTGTCAGTCCTCTACCTAAGGAGAAGGGAGGGAGTTTTTTTAGGATGGTAAATCATGTCATTAACAGGGAGTTGGTATTTGACTTCCAGTACCTGCACGGTGACCACGGCTCTCTGCAACGTGGATGCCGAGTACATGCTCCAGGGGGTGCACTCCCACAGACATCCGCTATAGTGAAGGTACACGTGCTTATGTAATATAGATAAAGGGAGCCAGCTTAGTCCCACACCCTGATGAGGGAATGCACGTCCTATTAAAGTGATTTCCACTTTCGCAGCCAAACTTAGATAACACCTACTGTATTTGCTCCTATTCAAATGGAATAGCACCAAAAATATAAAAAACTATCTTTTTTACCTGCTGAAACATAATATTTAGCCCCTCCCTTCTATGGAATGTTAAAGAGGAACTGGAAAATTCCTGTAACCTGTTATGATGGGTTGTCCCCAATTCACATGCTTACCTGCCCAGCAAATTTAGGGTTGTCTTAGTGCACAATCCAATGCGCAGTTGCCATATGCAATGTCTCACGCCACCATCTTTTCTCTGAAGTCATTGGGAGTGAGTGGGTTATATGATGTAGCAGGAATAGGGCAGGGGACAGTGACAAAAAAAAACAAAACATAACTTTCCCGAAGGTTTCGGAGTGCAAGGGGGTAAAGTCATTTAGAGGAGAAAAAGTCTGCTTAAAGGGTTCACACTAGGAATCGCACAGGAACGTGTTGACTTGTGTTTCGGTGTGATTTGAGTCCATTTAAAATGAATGAGCTCAAATCACACTGCACAAAAAATAGTGCATGCAATACCTTTTGGAAACGCACTGCAAACGCAGCATATTGTACATCTGTACCATACGATTTGGTTCAGGCAAACGCACTACATATGCAACCTGCATATGGGGTGTTGTTAACTTAAAGCGGAGTTCCACCCAAAAATGGAACTTCCACGTTTTGGATTCCTCCCCCTCTGGTGTCACATTTGGTATCTTTCAGGGGGGGGAGCAGATTCCCGTCTAAGGCTCGATTCACACCTATGCATGTTGCTTTTGAGCGTTTTTGCAGTGCTTGCTGCTTTTTTTTTTTACATTTCCTTTAAACAACCAGCTAAAAAAAACAACGCAAACCAAGGTAGAAAAACGCAGTACTTGAGTTTTGGATGCGGGTCCATTGAATTCTATTACATGCAAAACGCTGCTTTTTGCGGGAAAAAAAGTCCCTGACCCTTTCCAAAAACGCAGAGGCACAAAAAAGCATTGATGTGAACATGTTCCATAGGAAACCATGTTAAAAAATTTCCCTGCATTTCTGCAAAATGCATCAAAAAACGAATTAGTGTGAATGGAGCCCAATACAGGTATTTTGCTCCTACTTCCGGGCATAGATACCCGAGCCACCTGCAGGTATCTACACTACTTCCAGCGCCTCCCCCCGCGGCTGTCTGCTGGGAAATACGCAGGTCCCAGAAGACAGCAGGGACCAGTGGAGTCACGCATGCGCAGTAGGGAACCAGGAAGTGAAGCCGCGAAGGCTTCACTTCCCGATTCCCTTACCGAAGATGGTGGCAGCAGCACCCGAGAGCCGAGGGTTATATCGGCTTTGGGTGCCGACATCGCGGGCGCCCTGGACAGGCAAGTGTCCTTATTTTAAAAGTCAGCAGCTGCAGTATTTGTAGCTGCTGACTTTAAAAATAAATAAAAAATTTGGTGAAACTCCGCTTGAACATGGACACTTGCTGCATTTTGCAACTGTAGTGTGTTTTGAACGCAGTGCAGGAAACGCACAGTGAACATGGGAAGGTAAATCTTCCAAATGGGGCTCAGGTGGCCGGTCCAGTTCGAGAGGTGTCAACCTAGTGTCTCACTCAGAATAAAATAGTGAAGCGGGGAGGGGAGTCCTTCATCCACCTCAAATGTATGGATGGGAAAACCCATTCACCCTTGCTTTTTTATCAAAAAAAATAACTAAAGAAATAAATAAATGAAACAAAAACACACAATCTATGTATGGCCAGCGTTGCACTCGGCTACCCTATCAAAAAATGTTTAGTTGCAGAAATGACAGTAGACAATCAAGGCAAATAAATTGTCAGATCTGATTAAATAAAAGAATATACGGGGGGGGGGGGGGGACCCACATTGGGCCAAAGACTGACTTTAATAAAGACAAATAAAAGTAAATGGCGTGCTTTTAATGGTTATGAAGAGAGTGGATTCCAGCATGGTACCGTCACCCGTGTTGTACAGGTATAAGGCCAAAATGCACACAATATACAGTTTACATTCAAACAAAATCAGATTTTTATTATGAAATATAATATTACAGCAGAGGCACAGATATGCAGTGCTATTGCTGGAGCTGCCAAAGCTTTCCTTCCAGAATCCTAGAGGCCGGAGAACACCAATCAGAAAATGAGAACACGCTGAAAGCCCAAACCACTGTTCTAGTAGATTTGATGCATCAAAATAACCAACTTTATAAATATATAATCCTGCATATCTTGTTCGGGGTTCCTGAAGCATACATTATTTCCTGTGATAGGAAACTGACAACACACAATGCGGTGTCTATGCAAGCATAGGCAACTAGGTATGAATTTCATTTTTTATTCTCCAGGAAACAGCTAATTACACGGTTTAAATAAATATAATTATGTTCAGCCAGCCCTGTGATCAACACATTATTGGCACACTGTATGGCAGGTCTCACCGCTATTTCCCCATTTAAAATGTTGCCGCTTCCTGTTTAATCTGCCTATTAGACAAGGAGTCCGCAGTATTGTACTGCTCACTTACAGTCCAATCAGCAACTAGGTAACATTGGACACAGAAAAAGCTTAGAAAACTGTAAAATTAAAAGCCCAACTCCGAGCTTCCCGTTTGGCACCTGGGCTGCCTTTTCTTTCCATATAGTCACTCAGTAGCTTTTGTTACTAAATTAATTCACTACCAACCATATCTAATATATATATATATATATATATATATATATATATATATATATATATATATATATACACACACACACACACACACTTGCATTTTCCTAGGTCTTCATTCCAGTCTTGTGACACCATATGGTCCTCCTCTTCACCAGGCTAAGTCATCTTCCATCCTTATTAATACAGTAATTGGTGCAGAGGTGATCGCCTCAGTCCCTCAATGTCCTGCATCCTCAAGTCTTCCACATTGCACTACAGTGGGTGTCATTCAACCTAGAAGACTGAGGATACCTTGTGGTGTAAAAAAGGTACTGCGAGAAACAACTCTGGATTGATCTAAGCCAAAAGATGCTTTTTTTTTTTCTCCTTTCATTTTTTTAAAGCGGAGGTTCGGCCAAATTTTTTTTTTTTAAAAAGCCAGCGGCTACAAATACGGCAGCTGCTGACTTTTAAAAAAAATGGACACTTACCTGTCCAGCGTTCCTGCGATGTCAGCAGCCGAGGCTGAGCAATCGCTCGGCTGCTTCCGCCACCATCCTCTGTGAGGGAATCAGGAAGTGAAGCCTTGCGGCTTCACTGCCCGGTTCGCTACTGCACATGCGCGAGGATCGCGGCGCACCGTCACTGGTCACCGTTCTCTTCTGGGAACAGTGTTTCCCAGAAGACAGCAGGGGGGGTGACGTGCCAGGCTGGATTCCACCGCAGGGATCCGAACCCGGAAGTGGTGCAAATACCTGCACCCCCCTCCCCCCCGAAAGGTGTCAAATGTGACACCGGAGGGGGGGGGGATCCAAAAAGCGGGAGGTTCCCTTTTTGTGTGTACCTCCGCTTTAAGCACAGGCTGGGGGACATTTTTGATAAATAAGATGTAGCTTGGAGTTGGGCAGGTTGTGCAGTGTGTTCAAATGTATGTGGATTACACAAAGGGCTGAGCAAAATTACAAATCTTTTGGCAGGGAAACAAGTTTATTCTTCTAAACGCTGTATTTAGCCCAGGATTTAAAAATCAATGTATGAAAATCTGAATCGTCACATGCTTTTATAAACACAAAATGAGCTATACGGTTTACAAAGTTAACCATTTTGTTGCCTCATTCTACAACGTATAATTAGGTGGCATGACGCTATAAAAAACGTATGTGAATTAATTCACTACCAACCATATCTAATAAAAGGATTGAAGAGGTGTTGCCTCATTGAAAGGTTTAGAGCATAGGGGTAGGTACCATCATCTAACAAAAGGAGGTAGCTCTGAAAAGATCTATTAATTACAACATATACTAAGAATTTTCATAAATTGTCTCTAGCTAAATGATGACCATTTCAAAACTGACAGGGCCTCTTTAGATGAATCCACAGGTTTTAACAGTGCTACAGCTCCCTGCACAGCAATCATACACACCGTACAGATGAGAAAAAAGAAGCATGAACCTTCCTTAAGTGGCATTAGGATTGGTGGTTCCTCACATCGGACTCCCCTTGGATAAAGAGGAAGAACTAATGAACAGGACTCTGTACACCTCAAGGCTATAGATAGGACAGTTTCACTGCAGGGCACCAGTCATTAGCCTGGGCATCTCCTGGCACGGAGTGGACATGTTAAATAAGTGCTCTGCATGATGACCAAACTGTAGGGCGGATTTTTATTGGTTTGTATTCTGTGTGCATAAAAGTTGATTTTGAACGTTCGAGAGAGTCGGTTAAGACTCAGCGGTACAGAAAGTCGGCCTGGATGTTTGCGCCAATCTCAGCTTCCCACTTGTCCCCGTTGTTTAGGAGCTTCTCTTTGTTGTACAAGAGTTCCTCGTGCGTCTCTGTGCTGAACTCAAAGTTGGGACCCTGCAAGAAACAGACAAACGTGAATTTCGTCCCACTGCTGGCTGTCTTTTACAATTATGATTCAATTTAGACATCAAGATAATATCACTGTGATAGAAGTTGAAATGCAGACATATATCCAAATAAAAAACACTAATTAATACAAATAATTAATTATTTATTTTTTAAATATCACTAGTAAGAACTTGAATTTATCAGCCTCCTATAATCACTAGCCCAGCAACACTCAAGTAGGGCTGCAACTAACGATTATTTTCATAATCGATTAGTTGGCCGATTATTGTTTCGATTAATCGGATAATAGCCTTAAAAAAAAATTGGTGTTGGGCAGATTACAAAACACAAAATTGCCGCAAAAACACATTACATGCTTTTCTGCAGCTTCTCCATTGAAGTATATTGAACCAAAAAAATAAAAAATAGCACCGCTTTGCGTTAAAAAGTCCTTGCCCTTTCCAAATACGCAGCAGCTGAAAAAAAATCATGGATGTGAACGTGTCCCATAGGAAAACATGTAAATAAACTGTAGTGTGTTTCTGCAAAAAGCACCAAAAAAACACAGAGGTGTGAACCCAGGCCTGAGATGTTTAGTAACATAATGGGGTTAAAAAAAACAAAACAAATCGCTACTGTAAGGGGTTCATTTTTTTTGCTGTGGGACAGTGAATTAACAGTAGCGATGTTCTTTTTTGTACTATAAAGGGCTAATTTTAGTTTTTTTAACCCCATTATGTTACTGGCCGATTAGTCGATTATGAAATTAATTGATAATGAAAATTGTAATCGATTAGTTGTTTCGGCCCTACACTCAAGCAGGGAGACCGCAATGCTAGTAGCCAATCATGCTCTGCTGCAATCACTTGTTCTGACAATGAAGCATACTGCTGACCAATCAGAAAGCCAGGAGTGTGTTCTTGATCAAGCTGTTAGAAGGATAACTCTCCATTTAAAAACGTAAGTTTGTCATAAAGTACTAGTATGTGGTGCATATTATCACATTATGGCACACGCTGCAGTTGTCAAGTAAGGGCAGCACCGACAAGCCTTCGCGTTTTTCCCAAAACAGGTTTACCATAGAAGATAATGTACACACATCATTAAAACTCGCTCCAGTTTTGCAGGAAACTACCATGGATAGGCTGGTAAACTAGCACCTTGCTCTAAACTGTTCTACAGTTTTAGCCACCAAGAGTAGCAAGTAACTCTGCTTGACCAAAAGAAAAAAAAAAACATTCGCTCAATAGAAAAGGTTTAACGTTTACACTCTCCTTCCCTGCCCTCAATGCTCCATTGAGGTGCCATCTAGTGGCCAAACAGAAAACACTTCCTTAGTTACTAAGCATCTTAAAAGCAGTATTAAAGCCAAAAGCAAACATTTATTATATTGCAGTTTACCAATTGTTAGATGTGTTGGCTGCAATAAGTTTCCTTTTTTAGTCTTTCTTCTATATTCATCTGGAGATCTGGCCAGCAAGTCCTTTTTTCCAAAAGCACAAGCTCTCCAGCAGAATGCATCAGTTTACAAACCATTTAACACGGGCATGGATGATTAAAATTATCAGCTTTTATTTACTGATGCAAAACCTTTATCCCAAAAAGGAGCACACAAAAAAATAAAAAAAAAATAAAGTTTGCTGTAACTTATTCTAAAAATGGTAGATGGGGGTTTCAATTTGGTTTAATTAAAATCCATGAATACATTTAACACTTCCCTCCCACAGACTGACAATGCTGCTGACTGCTGTGCCAAAGAATATTTTTTTTTAAGTCATCACATCTAACAATTGGTAAGCTGCAATATACAACATATTTGGTTTTGGGTCTTATACCACCTTAAAAGTAGAATTCCAGCCTCATCCCAACTATTTTTCAAAATATCCCCCTCCCCTAACATCTATGCTGCCTAACTTTTTTTTTCCCTTAAAAAAACAAAAAACAAACAAACACACACAACATTACATACTTGACCATTCTCAGCCCACTTGGGTCTGCTCATGTGACCCCCCCCCCCCCGAGTCACGCTTTGGTGGCTGCAGGAGAGAGAGCTTGACAGCAGCTGGGAATGCCTTACAGTGGTGATGTCACCCATAGATGATCATATCCCAACCATTATCAGCACTTCCTACTCTCCCCTGCAGCTGTCACATGTGACTGGACCAAAGCAGGCCTAAAAAAAGGAAGTATGCATTTTTCTTACACAGGTTAGTGAGCTCAGATGTTAGGAGGGGTGAGGGGACTAGTTTTGTTTAACGTAGAATTCCAGCGTAAACTGGGGCACAGATTTGTAAAAAAATAAAAAAAAAAAACAAAAAAAAAAACACACACCACACACACAGAAAGGTATCTGATGATGTTATATTTCATATTTTTTTTTACAGGTTAGATCAGTGTTTCTCAACTCCAGTCCTCGGGGCGCACCAACAGGTCATGTTTTCAGGATTTCCCTCAGATCAAACTGCTGTGGTAATTACTAAGGCAGTGAAACTGATAAAATCACCTGTGCACAATAATGGAAAGCCTGAAAATAAGACCTGTTGGTGCGCCCCGAGGACTGGAGTTGAGAAACACTGGGTTAGATCACTGATGCGGAGCTCAAAATGTTGCCAGCAGAGCCATTTATACTTTCAAAAATAAAATGCATCTCATTGTCCTGGACAGCAGGTATGTTTCCCCACTATTTGGGTTGTGGTCCCTTTAAAAGCAGAGTTCCGCCTAAAAGAAAAAAAATATTAAATATCAGCAGCTACAAATGCTGCAGCTGCTGACTTTTAATATACTTACCTTACCTGTCCAGGGCGCCTGCGATGTTGGCACCCTAAGCCGATCGGTCCCTTGGCTTTTGGGTGGAGGCGCTGCCATCTTCAGTAAGGGAATCAGGAAGGACAGCCGAAAAGCGGAAGTTCCACTTTTGGATGGAACTCCGCTTTAAAGCGGGGGTTCACCCTATATAAAAAATTTTTTTTTTTTTTTTTTCCCTCTAGCATTAAATTCGGCATAGTAGCGCGAGCTACAGTATGCCTGTCTGTATTTTTTTCCCCCCGTACTCACCGTTATATCCTACATAGAAGATTCCGGGGAATGGGCGTTCCTATGGACAGGGAAGGTGATTGACGGCCGGCCGTGGCACGTCACGCTTCTCCGGAAATAGCCGAAATAGGCTTGGCTCTTCACGGCGCCTGCGCATAGCCTGTGCGCAGGCGCCGTGAAGAGCAGAGACCTACTCCGGCTGTCTTCGGGGAACGTGACGTGCCAGAGCCGGCCGTCAATCACCCTCCCTCTTGCTAGGAACACCCATTCCCCGCGGCAGATGGAATCGTCTATGTACGATATAACCGTAAGTACGGGGATAAAAAAATTAAGACCGGCATAGTGTAGCTCGCGCTACTATGCCGGATTTTATGCTGAAATGTTGTTCAGCAGGGTGAACCACCGCTTTAAGTTTTTTTTTTTAGTACTCAGGGGTTTTTACCCGTGCAGGGTGAGGGGGGTTCTGGGGTAGTCTGGTTGGAGGGGAGGAATGATTTTTCAGTACTCTCTGGACTAGTAGGTTCTCATTAAGGTCCTGGAACTCAGAGACCTTTGGGTGAAAAAAAAACAAAGTTACTTACTGGTAACTTTCTTTCCCGAAATCTTTCAGGACAGCCACCTGAGAGACCTTGGCTCCTCCCCTCTATAAAATTTCCTCCTGCCCTGCTGGCTCCTCAGTTGTTTAAAGAGCACCTCCTGCAAGGAAATGTTATGTTTTTAACATACCTTTGGGTGAGTACCCGGCTGTCCTGAAAGTCTCCGGGAAAAAACTTTACCAGTAAGTAACTTCGTTTTTCCCCCTAATCGTCTTTCAGGACAGCCACCCGAGAGGATAACGAGCACTTACCCTTAGGGCAGGACCACAGCTTGTAAGACCTTGCGTCCAAAGGTCTGATCTTTAGCTGACCAAAGATCCACCCTATAGTGTCTTACGAAGGTGGCAAAGCTGGACCATGTCGCCGCTTTACAAATCTGCTCCGGCGTTGCTCCAGCTCTTTCTGCCTGCGAGGCTGCCATTGATCTCGTGAAGTGCGCTCGGATACCCTCTGGGATCTGTATGCCTCCTAACTTGTAAGCCTGTTCAATGGCTTCCCTTAGCCATCTCGCTATGGTGCGTCTAGTGGCTCTGTGCCCTTTCTTGGCTCCAGAATGTAAAATAAATAAGGAATCCGCCTTCCTCAGTGTTCTTGTTACCTCTAAATAATGCAAGACGCATCTCCTGACGTCAAAATTATTAAACTTTACTTCTTGTTCTTTAAAAGGGTTTGGACAAAATGAAGGTAAAACACAACTTCTTGTTCCCTATGGAATCTCAAGACTACTTTCGGCAGGAATCCTGGATCCATTTTAAAAATGATGCGGTCTGCAAAAATCTGGCAAAAGGGGGTTCTGATTGATAAGGCCTCTATCTCACAGACCCTTTTGGCTGTGGTAATTGCTACCAGGAAGATTGCTTTAAGTGTCTGCGTCTTTAGGTTGCAATTCTCTAGTGGTTTAAATGGGTCTGCTGTTTGCAGCACTAGTGACAGGTCCCACTTTGGAAAGACTGTACTCTGTATGGGTTTTTGTCTGCGCAGGGATCTGAAGAGTCCGATTATCCATGGATCGGATGCTAATCTCTTTTCCTGAAAAACCGAAAGTGCTGACACTTGACTCTTTAAGGTACCAAGGCTTAGTCCTTTCTCTACACCACTCTGTAGAAATTCTAAGACTGCCACTGAGCTCTGTGTGTTGAAGGTGTTTTCTGTGCACCAGTTATTAAAGCACTTCCACACTCTGATAGATATTGCGTGTCTCCACTTTCCCGATTTTTTGCAGATTCGCTATTAAGCGGCTTGAGAACACTTTTGCTTTCAGCAGCTGCTCCTCAGATACCAGGCGGCCAATTTCCACCCTTTTACTTGGGGGCAGTATATTGGGCCCTGGGAGAGTAGATCTTCCTGGACTGGAAGTAACCAGGGGGGGGCTCTATAGCAAGTTCTTTCAGCATAGAGAACCACGGTCTCTTGGGCCAGTGAGGTGCTATGAGAATCAAAGTTGTGTTATCTATGTGTTATCTTATTACCGCTGGTATCGGTACTGGTGGAGAAAAGGCATAACATATTTTGAATGTCCACCTCTGTGCCAACGCATCCACCCCTAGCGCCCCGTCCTCTCTTTTCAGAGAAAAGAACGCTCTGACTTTTTTGTTTTCTCTTGAGGCAAATAAGTCCACCTGAGGCATTCCCCATCTTTGTGTAATTTGTATGAACACCTCTTGGTTTAACGCCCAGTCGCCTTCTTTCACTTGCTTCCTGCTGAGAAAATCTGCCTCTCTGTTTAAATTCCCTTTTAGGTGGACTGCTGATAGAGAGAGAGTATGTTTTTCTCTCCCCATTTCAGGATTTTCTCTGCTAGTGCCCACAGGGTTCCAATTCTTGTTCCTCCCTGTTTGTTTTATGTAGGTGATGACTGATGTGTTGTCGGACCTGATTCGTAAGTGATCAAAAAGGATTCGCCCCGGGACTTTAAATTAAGTGGGTAACGTTTCCACCAGTAAAGATAACAGTAATTGTATAATATATAATTTATTCAAGTAAAATGGTTTAAATGCGTAAAGTAAAATTGTTACATAACACCAACAATTGCCAATCGAAACGATACATAAACAATGAATATTAGTATACAAGTATAATAGTGGACAGGGTACACGGGCATCGTACTACCCGACTAGCCTAGTTTTGCAAGATCCAGCTCGTTCTTCAGGGGTGTGCAACACTGTACCTAGGATGAAAAAGTATATATGTTTGGCAATCTGGCATAGCATTAGTTGCAAATGCACAGGGCAGGAGGGGTTGTGGGTCCCCATACTCACCACTGAGCTTGACCATGGCTACAAGTGTGCAGCCCCAAGACGGCAGCAGCAGGTGCCTCAACCAGGAGCTGAGGGGGCGGAGTCAAAAAGGGATACATCACTATACCTATGCCATGCCTGCTCTCCGTTTGGTCCCTGGAAGGGTTCCTTTTTTTAAGGCTGCTGCCATCTTGGGGCCGCACACTTGTAGCCATGGTCAAGCTCAGTGGTGAGTATGGGGACCCACAACCCCTCCTGCCATGTGCCTTTGCAACTAACACTATGCCAGATTGCCAAACATATATACTTTTTCATCCTAGGTACAGTAGTACGATGCCCGTGTACCCGGTCCACTATTATACTTGTGTACTAAAATGAATTGTTTATGTATCGTTTCAATTGACAATTGTTGGTGTTATCCATGTATGTAACAAATTTACTTGAATAAATTATATATTATACAATTACTGTTATCTTTACTGGCGGAAACGTTACCCACTTCATTTAACCCCTTCCATACAGGGTATTTTCACCACATTCCTGCCCAGACCAATTTTCAGTTTTCAGCGCTGTTGCAATTTGAATGACAATTGCGTGGTCATGCAATACTGTACCCAAACTAAATCTTTATGTTTTTTCCCCCCACAAATAGAGCTTTCTTTTGGTGGTATTTGATCATCTCTGCGGTTTTTATTTTCGTATATTGATTGGTTTGCACAAAAGTTATAGCGTCTACAAAATAGGTGATAGATTTATGGCATTTTTATTTTTATTTTTTTTACTAGTATTCGCTGCGATTTTTTACTGTGACCGTAACATTGCGCGAACACATCGGACACCTTTTTGGGACCATTCACATTTATACAGCGATTAATGCTATAAATATGCATGGATTACTGTGTAAATGTGACTGGCAGGGAAGGGGTTAACCACTAGGGGGGCTGAAGGGGTTAATATGTTCCCTAAGGTGTGTTCTAACTGTAGGGGGGAGGGGACTCACAAGGGGAGGAGACCGATGTGTGTTCCTCTGTACTGGAAACACACATTGGTCTTCTCACCGCTGATAGGAGGTGGATCTGTGTGTTTACACACACAGATCCACACTCCTGCCGTGATTACCGGCAAACGCTGGTGCCCGGCGGCAATCGCAGCCGCCGGGTCACGCGCGCACACCCCCAGATCGCCGGGAACACAGGACGTCATATGACGTCCACCCGGATCGAGAGAGGGTCCCTGCCGGCAACATTTTACAATGAGCCGGTTGGGAAGTGGTTAAAGTCCCGGGGCGAATCCTTTTGACTATATGCAATAGGGATGGAAGTGTGTCACTGGGGACACCAGACCTTCTCTTTTTACGCTGATTTGTAAGTGATATCCTTTTAACTCTTTCTGGAAGGATTGGAGTGCAAGCCCTAGTGCTTTCAATTCCTTCCAGTTGCATGATCTCATCCTCTCTTCCTTTTCCCACGTCCCTTGTGTTATCTGGGAGCCTATATGCGCTCCCCATCCTCCTACGCAACTTGCGTCTGTGGTGAGGGTCTCGGAAATGGGAAGTGTCCACAGCCGACCTTTGGTTACATTCTCTAAAGTCCTCCACCACCATAGGGTTCTTTTTACCTTTGCTGGTATTATAACCTGAGTGTCCAAGGACTCCTGCTTGTGATCCCATATTTTTAATAGGAACATTTGCAGTGGCCGAAAACGTAGGGCTGCCCATTGTACTGCTGGGATTGCAGACGTTAGTAACCCCAGCTTTGACATCACCTTTCTGATGGTGCATGGCAAGTTTGCCTGTATTGCACTTACTTATTTTTGGATTTTTTCTATTTTCTCCTTGGGCAGGAATATTTTTTGTTGGACCGAATCTATTACATATCCCAAGTATGTTATCTGTTGAGTAGGTTGTAGGTTGGATTTTTCTATATTTATTAGCCAACCCAGATTTTTTAGAAATTTCTGCGTGATCTTGAGGTTTTTTTGTAACCTTTCTGGAGATTCTGCAAAAAGAAGCAAATCGTCTAAATAGGCAATGATGGATATGCCTTGGACTCGCAAGGGTGCCAGGGCTTCCGGCAGAATCTTTGTGAAGATTCTGGGTGAAGAGGAAAAGGCCGAAGGGTAAGGCTCGGAATTGTAGGTGCATGGTTTTGTTTTTTGTTTCTATTGCTAACCTTAGACATTTTTGAACATTTTTGTGTATTGGCATGTGTAGGTATGCGTCCTTTAAGTCTAGGGAAACTAGAAAACAGTTTGGGGGTAGTAAGGCCTTGACTGAATATATAGAGTCCATCCTGAATCTTTTGTAGGTTATGGACACATTCAGGGGTTTGAGGTTTAGGATTGGTCTGACCTTTCCCGTGGGTATTTGTACTCCGAATATGTGGGAGTAAAACCCTTGTCCTCTCTTCCTTTGGCACGTCTGTGATTACTTCCTGTTTTCTGAGATGCTCTATGGCTCTCATTAACCATTCGGCTTTTCCTTTGTTATTTGGAATTTTGGTTAAGTACAATCTGTTTGGGGGTGGTTTTGAGAACTCCAGGTGATATCCGTCCCTTATTGCTCTCAAAATAAATTGATTGGAGGTTATCTTTTCCCATTGCGGGAGGAAGGCCCCCCAGTCTTCTTCCTACTGTGACCAATTTGTCATTTCGTGTCATAGGTTTGCTCAGGAGGACGAAAAATCACCCCTCCTTTGCCTTTCCCCTTCGGGACCCAAGGTTTTTTCTGGTTATCTGCCTTGGGTGTTGTATAACGGGGACCTTTTGGGACCCAAGTTGCACTTTTTTGCCTCCTTTTGTTCTGTTGCGGCTGACTCCAGGGCGCTTTGCGTTTCAGTGGAAATGCTTTCTTTTTATCCGCTGTACGATCTTGCACCTTCTCCAACCCTGGCCCAAATAGCAAGTCCCCTGTAAATAGGATGCCACATAATTTGGTTTTAGACGCGCAGTCCCCCTGCCATGTCTTTAACCATAGGGCCCGTCTTGTGGAGTTGGCTAGTGCGGATGAGCTGGCTGCCATCCGCACTAGTTCTGCGGAGGCATCTGCGATATAGGCTATGCCTCGCAGCAGTGTGGGAAAGGAGTATAAGATTTTCTCTTTTGCTGTACCTTCCTCAATGTGTGCCTGGATCTGGTTTAACCAGAACTCCATATTTCTGGCCACCACCGTGACTGCCATTGCTGGCTTTAAACTTCCCAGTGTGGAGTGATTTTTTAATAAGGAGTCCATTCTTTTATCCATTGCTTCGGATAAAATGCCCATATCCTCAAATGCTAAATCCGCATGCCTTGATACTTGTGAGAAGGCGGCATCTATCTTTGGGACTTTATTCCATATTGGATGATGGGTCATCTGAGAATGGGAACCGTCTTTTTAAGGCATTAGAAAAAAAAAATGTTTTTCTTTCTGGTTCTTGCCATTCTTTTTTAATTGCTTCGACTAACACGTCGTGAACTGGAAAATTCCTCTTTTCCTGTTCCACTAATACCTCATACATCTGGTCATGCATTCTCTGTCTGTATACTTAGTGTGGTATAGATGGCTCCCAAGAGATGATTGACATCCTCTAATGAGAGCTTATATCGAGACGGCTTCCTGGAATCTCCTTTCTGAGCCTCCTACTCTGACTCTTGGGAACCGGACACTGCGCTGTCAGGTTCCTCTTCCGCCTGAAGGGCCTGCACTGGTGGAAGGTATTACTTCTGGTACTTTAACCTCTGTCTGCACTGGAGGAGAAGCCGACTGAAGCTGCGGATCTGAAATCCTTCAAAGAAGGTTTTAAAGGATTCAAAGGTATTGGATAACTCTTTAACAGATGATGCTAGCTCACTCTGTTCTGTAGTGTGTTCCTGTACTAGTTTGCTAATACAATCACTACATATTGCTTTCCTCCATGAATCTCTAAGTGTAACTTTGCAAGATGGGCACTTCCTCTTTGAGCTGTGAGGAGGCCTATTTTTGTCTGTTTTCTGAAAAGACATCAGAAGAAAAAAACAAAAAAAACAAACACTATTAGTAACAGTATCTTCTCCTGCCCATGGCAGGTGCGCAGTGCCTACATGTGGGCTTACCTCACTAGGGGCCCCTTGCACCACCCTCTGACACTGAGGGACTTTGGCTACCCCCCCTCCCTTTTTTTCCTGGGGCGGGAGAGGGGTGGTGGGTTTAGGTTAGGGGAGATCCACCCTAGGTTCCCCTTACCTTGGAATGGCTGGAGCTGGTCTCTGCTGGAGCAGTCTCTCTTCCCTCTGCCTCCGACATTTTCCGTGTCACCAGCGGTGCTTCTGCTGTCTCTACAGCATGTGCAGCTCCCTCCCCGATACCCGGCGTGGCTGCGCTTTTGGAATCTCCTTCCTGTGCTGCCACACACGCTGCTGCGGTATGGGACGGCTGGCTGTGCACCTCCTTTTACCACACTCCGTGTTGAAACCGGAGCCCCCCGACCTACTCCTGCACTCAGGGATGTGAGGGTGGCCAGATTTTGTCAGGTTAGTAACCTGGTTGTCCTAGGATGCCGCTGCTCCCTTTCCGGACTGTTTGACTGAGCCTCCCTGGCTCTCCTAGCAAGATTCCTGGTGGTGTCTCCCCTCTGGAGGAAACACAAATAACTGAGGAGCCAGCAGGTGAGGAGGCAATTTATAGAAGGCTGGCGTGGTGTTTCCTACAGAGGGGAGGAGCTAAGGTCTCATGTGGCTGTCCGGAAAGACGATTAGGGTAAAAAAAAAAAAAAACTCCAAATCCTGATTACAGGGACAGAGTGGTGGACTGCTCGTGACTGAGGCGGCCACGCTACTGATGACCCTTTCCTTTGGGACCCCTGGGGCAGTCGGGGACTTTAGGGCTGCATTCACACCCGAGTGTATTTTTTTTGGGCAGAAAAATGTACGATTTTGTACAGGTCAAAAAGGTCACCAAATGTAAAAAGCAGAAAAACACCTGTAATCTGCCTAAAAAGAAGCTCATGTACTTTTTGGAGCTTAAGGCGTCAAAACGCTGAGATGTGAACAGGTGCCATTGAAATGAATGAGATTTTGCTTGTTGGGTGTTTTTTCTGTCATTTTACATGCCGAAAACCCTCAGGTGAGAATGCAGCATAACTCTGCATGGGACAAGGTTGATGCAGGCGGTGAGCCATCTCTTTACATTGAGCCACAAGTGTATGGACTATTTTTTTTTTCTTTAGGCTGAAAGAAGCTACTTTGTGTGAAGGAAGACCAACTACTCTTACCAACATGCATGGCCAATGATCTCAAGGTCACAGTACCTAGAATCAGCCCAGCCTTGAAGAGATTAAAAAATAAAAATAACCTTTTAACAAAAAAGCATGTTATCCACTTTCGGACCAGCGACAAACCCACACGTTGCTGGATTACCAGTGGTTATACAGGAATGATGCCTGCAGCTGCAAGCATCGCCCGAGTACAATTTTTTTTTAAAGAGACAACAGTTGTTTTTGCGTCAAATTAATCCTAGCGGCTAACTAGCCGCAGGACTGCCTATACAAGCAGCAGGAGGGAACATTCCCCCCCCACCACCACCTTCCACCGCTTGCTCAGGCTCCCCCGTCCCACTGGGAGACCTGAGCAACCAGCCAGCGTGTCAGTCAGCTGGTCAGAAAGCCAAACTAAGCCGGGACCGGTTTTGATCGGCTCTCCGCTATGGTAACCGGCAAGATGACCTGATGTCACTTCCAGTTTACCTGGATGTCAACGACCCCATTTAAAATAAATAATCTAAACCATTCAAAAACACTGATCTTGGTGTATTCAATGCTTTTTTTAAGGGGAGAGGAGAAATGTGGGTCTTTTAGAGCCCAGATCTCTCCATAAAGAGTAGCTGTTGCAAGGATGTCTACATTCCTTGTGACAGTAATAAAAATTTAAAAAGCAACAGTGTAAAAATAACAAATAAAATGAATAACTTAAATAAAATAAAAATAAAGGGCCCCTGTCCCCCGCACGAAGGCAAATGCGCATATTGGTCCTTCTAAGCCTATGAGTGGGAAGATGAGCTGCTGCAGACGTGCACAACACTGGACCAAGGTCAGGCTCAGGTGAGTATCTGTCCTCTGACCAATTCTGTTTAATCTTTTCATAAATGATAAAAAGAGGATTGGATAAACAGTTCATTCTCAAAATTTGCGGATGAAACAAGGTTAAGCAGGGGAAACCTTACAAGAAGACCCTAATAATATAACAGGATGACCAGCTACATGGCAGATGAGGTTTAATGTAAAATAAAAAAATGTAAAGTGATGCATTTGGGTGCTAAAAAAATAATAATAATATAAAAAATAAAAAAATGCAAGTTACTCACTAGGGGGGGTGAACCTCTAGGGGAAATCTGGGATGGAAAAAGGACCTGGGGGTCCTAGTAGATGACAGACTCAGCAATGGCATGCAATGCCAAACTGCTGCAAGCAAAGCCAACAGAGTATTGTCATGCATTAAGAAGTGATCAACTCCAGAGATAAAACGATAATTCTCCCATGCTACAAGACTCTGGTACGGCCGCACCTGGAGTATGCTGTCCAGTTCTGGGCTCCAGTCCTCAGGAAGGATGTACTGAAACTGGAGAGAGGTCAGAGAATGGCAACAAAGCTAATGAAGGGACTGGAGGATCTCAGCGAAGAGGAAAGACTGCAAGCATTGAACTTATTCTCTCTGGAGAGGAGATGCTTGAAAGGGGATTTGATAGCCATGTACAAATACCTTACTGGTGACCCCAGCATAGGGAAAAAACTATTCAGGGAAAGGGAATAATAAAAAAATGTGACCATTCCCTGAAATTGGAAGAGAATCAGTTTAAAGCGGTAGTAAACCCGCTGACTTTTTTTTCTTTACACCTGTAAGGGAAAAGGCATAATGAGCTAGTATGCACCGCGATGTCGTCATTCCCGCACGGGAGACTTCTTTTCGGCAAGGTCCGGCGACTGCGGGGCCTTAAGCCGAAATCCCCTGTGCCTCTGCATTCAGCAGCTCATTGCGAGGGGAATATCTCCTAAACCATAAAGGTTTAGGAGTTATTTTTTTACCTACAGGTAATCCTTATTATAGGCTTACCTGTAGGTAAAAGTTATAAAAAATAACTTTACAACCACTTTAACCTTAAACTGTGAGTAGAGGGTTCTTTGCTGTCCCAGCAGGATGTGGAATTATCTTCCACAAGCAGTGGTATCAGCATGGAGTGTTGGTAAAAAAAAAAAAAAAATTAGATGGGCAACTTAATGTTTACAACATACAGTGATATACAATGTACTACTGACAAACACAAGCACACTCACCCCACAGGTTGAACTGGTGTCTTTTTTTTTTTTTTTAACCTATTTAACTATGCAAGGCTGTGTGGGAAGCTTCAGAGAATGCACTAAGGTACACACACACAAATTTTCCCAGCAGCGCCTCTGTTCTGTGTTCCTCCTATCAGATGCCTTCTCATCCTCGGACGAGAGGACGTCCGTGATAGGCGGAACACAGAACAGAGGCGCTGCAGGGAAAATCACAGGACAGTCTGAGGAGAAGGCGCGGCTTTTAAATCATGAACGCCCGCAGCAGACAGAGACGGTCATCGGCCTGGAAGTCAGAATCAGCAAAACGTGAGTGATGGCACTGTTGGCACAGTGGGGGCAAAGTGATGGCACAGTGGGGGCAAGTGATGTAACGGCACAGTGAGATTTGAAAAAGCCCGTTTCTGTCAGTGGTTCCGGCTACCCCCCCAGCTTCCAGAAAGACTAGTAAGAAGGGGGTAGTCTTATATGGCGAGTATATCCCAAAACCAACATTCTTCCTGGAAAATTAGGGGGTCGTCTTATACGCCCAGTCGTCTTATGCTGCATTCACACCTAAACGTAGCTTATTTGGTCATTTTTTCCGGCGTTTTGTCACGCGTATTCATGCGTATTTGTGCGTTTGCATACAGCGTCGTCCGACGTTTTTGTACTTCAGCGTTTTTTTTATTTTAGCCAATAGGAAAAATTATCTTTTCATCACTTGTTGCTATGTTGGTAGATTTTTTTTTTATCTTCTGCCTGGGTGAAATGTTCTATTGATTAAAGCGACAAAACGCCCGTAACAAACGCTCGTTGTCGCGCTAGTCGCTTGAATCGACCGTTTCCATTACTTTCTATGGGAAATACAAACGCTCAAAAACTCCCAAACCGCCCCATTCGTGCGACAAAAAAGGGTCTGGAACTTGTTTGAGCTTCAGGCGTTCGGCGTCAGGTGTTTTGGAGTGGAGATGTGAACCATCTCCATTGAGAATAATGTATTTTTTCCCCCCTCTAGCGTTTTGGAATGGCGCACTTCAGGCGATAAAACGTTCAGGTGTGAATGGGCACTAATACGCCGGCAAATACGCTATATGTATATATAAATAAATAATAAAAAAAAAACACACACACACACACACACACACCTTATCTTACCCACTTTAAAGAAGATGTTTACTTTTAAATTGTGACCCCCCCCCCCCCCCCCATCTGTTCCAACAGCTCTGCACAGCAGCCACCCTCAACACAGGCTGTGCCCTCCTCTGACAGCCAGTGTCTATTCCTCTTGCCAATAAAAGTTGATCAGCAGTAACCCTCTTTACTGCTCAGGGCCACCATGGTATGTTTTACCTCCACAATGGCATCCACGGGACAGGCTTCCTGGCAAAACCCACAGTAGATACATTTAGTCATGTCGATGTCATATCTTGTGGTCCTGCGGCTACCATCTGCACGAGGCTCCGCCTCAATTGTGATGGCCTGGGGAAAAAAATAAAAATAAAAAATAAATGATGTAATGGAATTCGTAAAGCTGAAAACATCTGACCAGGTGTGCCTTGTTACTGCAGTAATACACATTTTTTGCTCCTTGTCATTAAATTTTTGTATACATTCAGTTTTTACTTCTTGTAGGACAAATATGGATTGTTTAACCCCCTTGTAACCAGAGGTCTTTAAAACCTAGAAGCCCTGACCAATTTAGCTGAGATGTATAACTTTACAACTAATCGGTCTACCCAATTGATTTTTACAGGGTTAAAGGACATAGATTACATTTGGTACATTGTTTAGGCAGGGTTTCCCCACACCCAATTTGCATAGCAGGAGAATGTGACCGGATCTCTATGGACTCGGTTCACACATCTCCAGGGAGGCTGCGGAGCGCACTGCACGTCTTAAACTCCGTTTCAGGGCCAAATTCAAACAAAGATTCGTCCCCGTTTCGTCCTTGAACCAGAGAATGGGGACGCACATCGTTTCGGTGTGATCCGCAGCCAGTTCCAGTGTGAAAGGAGACTTGATGCCCCCGCTTATGTTTTTTTTTATTTTTTATTATAAGCTGCTTACATGATTAGAAAGCAGAGTTGCAGCAAGAGCCAATGGCTAATAAATGCTGCGAGAAGGAAGTGAGGGGTGGGATCAAGCTCCGCTGTGCGTGTCTATGGGTAGAGGCTCCATAGAGACACGCATCCTGGGAGCTGGCGCACACTGTGTGCCCCCATAGCAAGCCACTTGCTATGAGGGCACAGAGAGAAGAGGAGGAGCCAAGATCGCCAACAAAGGAACCCCAGAAGAGGAGGATCAGGGCCACTCTGTGCAATATCATTGCACAGAGCAGGTAATTAGAATTATTCTTATAGATTTTTTTTTTAAAAGGTTGTTTTTAGTAATACCTAAAAAGTCTCCTCTGCACGAGATTTTGTGCTGTGGAAAGGTAAAACAAGTTAAATTTGAAATGTGCACATTGTACAAACCTAGTGTAAAGGTGTAGTGCAAACTGCAATCCAGAGCACTTTTTACATCCATGCACATTTGTGGTTTAACCACTTGCTTACTGGACACATATACCCCTTCCTGACCAGGCCAATTTTCAGCTGTCACTTTGCATGACAAGTTGCGTGGTCATGCTACACTGTACCCATATACAAATTGTTATCATTATTTTCCCCCCCACACAGCTTTCTTTTGGTGGTATTTAATCACCACTGGATTCTTTTGCTAAACAAAAACACCGCAATTTTTTCTCTTGCACCGATGGGGTTGCACTGGCAGTCACTTTGTCGGACCGATGTCCCTTTGACAAAAGGCGGTAATCTGCTTGTTTTGTTCTCCTCACACTGTCAGCGTGAGAAGAGAGGAAAAAAATAAATAGAAAAGCAGATTGCCGGTATCTGTTTATAACATGTGATCGGCTGTCATTGGCTGACAGCTGATCACGTGGTAAAGAGCCAAGATTGGCCTTTTACGCCGAGTCCCAAGGACTCGTGATCACAGGAGCGAGCCACCTGTTCAGGCATGGGAGGACGTCCACCCGACAGCTTTCAGGTATAGCATGGTTAAAAATGAAAACATGGTTTCGGTGGATTAGGGAACCGGCATTCTTTTAAGTTAACTATACCGCAGAGACCTGTATAAAAAGGGAGAGAAATCCTCTGAGCTGGGTGGGCAAGTCTATAGAGGTATACATTAGACAATAATTTAGGTCATCGACTTGTATAATAATTGATGCAACTCTACATACCTGAGCAGGGCAAACGGCTTCACAAAGCTTGCAAGCAATACAGCGCTCCTCTCCTGATGGATATCTGCGAAGTGCATGCTCCCCACGGAACCGTGGACTCAATGGACCCTTCTCAAATGGGTAGTTTATAGTTGCGGGCTCCCGGAACAAGTAACTGAGGGTCATTCCCAAGCCTGTAAAAAACAAAAATAAGGCTTAAAACCACTATGAACAACGGCCATACTTAACATTGGTTGCCCCTCATATAGCAGGGGCAACTTTACGCGACGCAAATCTAACGTAAACGTCGTAACTTCACTGCGTCGACCGCGCGTACGTTCGGGAATTCGTGTATTTTGCCAATTTGCATACTCGACCCGGAAAACGACGGAGGCGACACCTAGCGGCGAAAGAAAAAATTGCATTTAAGATCCGACAGCGTAAGAGCCTTACGCCTGTCGGATCTAATGGTTATCTATGCGTAACTGATTCTAAGAATCAGTCGCATAGTTACGACGGCCCAGATTAGGACTTGCGATGGCGCACATTGCGTTGCGCCGTCGTAAGCCCTTTGAGAATCTAGGCCTAAGTGTTTTTTTTCTCTCAAAATTTAAGGGATAAAAGAGAGATATAGATAGATAGATAGATAGATAAAAAGTGGTGATTAAATACCACCACAGAAGAGATCTAGTTGTGTGAACAAAATGCTAAAAATTCCATATGGGTACAGTTTTGCATGACTGCGGAATTGTCAAAGTGCGAAAGCGCAAAAAAAAAAAAAAAAAGAAGAAGGAGGAGGAAAACTGGCCAGGGCAGGAGGGGGTGTAAAAGTGCCCGGTAGTGATTAGCCCATTTCTCACTAAAGTAGCCCAAGGGTATGAACAAGTTTGGAAGAAATATTTAAAGTGCAAATTTCATTGGAGGAAAATAACTGATTTGAATGGCTCTATAGGCTCTGCAAAAGCACTGAGTAACATGCAAGCACAATACAAAGACAGGAAATAAAATGCAAGATATCCCTTTTAGATTGCAGTGTCTAAACATAACAATGTTAAAAAATAAATAAAAAAAAAAAAACACACAAACCCCCAATATGGCCCCTTGCATGGCAGAAAAGTCATTCTTATAGTGTCTCAGTACTTGCCACCGCCAGGTAGAAGTACATGAGTTTCTCTTTTAGGCCTCGATTGAAAGACTTTAGGTTCAGCAGTAGCATCTCACCTCTGAAAAGCTCTGTCCACAGCAAGGTTTGAGCGGCTTTGTCGGTGACAGACTTCATATCAGTTAGCTCCTCCTTGGCATTTACGAGCTCTAAATAAAAAAAATACAAAAAAATAAAATATATAATAATAATTATATATATATATATATATATATATATATATATATATATATATATATATATATATATATATATATATATATATATATATTTTTTTTTTTTTATATATAGTGAGTTATAAACCTAATCTTTGTTTGTTTGGCATCAAGCCTGACTATATACAGTTTTGCAACTTTACATAATTTTCCTCTGCTGGATGCCCTTCTGGAATACCAATCTCATGAGCCCCAGCAGAGATGCCAACCCTCCGTATTTTCAGGGAGTTTGTAAAAAACATAATTTGCACAAGTCTGTGGCTGGTGGAAATGGCTTATGCCCTATGAGAATATATTGGCTGGCAAATGATCCTCCATCTCCCCCAGCAGGCAGCGCTCCCCTACGATCCAGCAGTGGACTGTGCCTTGATGTCCTCACATCCAGAGCAGGGCTATGGACCCTGGCTCTAGTCTCAATGACGTCAAGACTCTAGTTCTGGTAGAGCATGGGAGTGCAGACATTGCAGGGACTGCTCTAGCTGCTTTCTCATTCTCTCAGCACACTTGGCGCCCAGTGCTGCTCCTTCAAGTCTAAGTACTGCTGTGCAGGGGAATTCAGGAGTCTGAACCGGGTTCAAAATAGGGTTAGATACTTGTATGCAAAATAAACTGCATTAAATTGTGTTCTTTGGAGTTCAACTTTGAAACATGCTTTAGGGTAAATACGTAAAACAAAACATTTATTCCAGTTATGGGTTCAAATACTAGTATAAGTACCTACAACAGTCCTTCTGTAAAGTTCCTGTAACCCCCTGTACAGCAGAGCTCAGAATGAAATAGGGGTAGGAATATATTGGTTTGTACGGTACTGTTAGCTAATCCTGGTTAGACATGCGTACAGAATGGGAAACAGCTGTGATCAATGTGCAGCTGCTCCTTTTATATCCAATCAGTAGGCTGGAGGAGAAGAAGTGACTAAAGCCTGGTACACACAGTAAGTCTTTTACTTAAAAGCGGAGGTTCACCCTGAAAAACAACTTTCTACCATGCCATCCAGCATACTAGCGTCAGCTACAGTATGCCTTTATTTTTTTTGCGCTGTACTCACAGTTTAATCCATTCGTTTCGTTTCAGACTCCCGCGGGGAAAGGCGTTCATATGAAGAGGGGAACATGATTGACGGCCGGCTATGGCGCGTCACGCGTTCTGAAAATAGCCGGAGTAGGACTCGGCCCTTCACGGCGCCTGCGCACAGACTAGGAGCTGACTGCGCAGGTGCAGTGAAGAGCCGAGTCCTATTTCGGAACGCGTGACGCGCCATAGCCGGCCGTCAATCATGTTCCAGTCTTCATAGGAACGCCTACTCCCCGCGGGAGTCTGAAACCAAACTAATGGATTAAACTGACTACAGCGAAAAAAATAAAAAAATAAAGGCATGCTGACGCTAGTATGCTGGATGGCATGGTAGACAAAAAAAATTTTTTTTTAGGGTGAACCCCCGCTTTAAGTTCTGCCCGACCCTTTGAAAATGTAAAAAGTCATCAGCTACACATACTGTAGATTCTGACTTACATTAGGACACCTACCTGTCCTGGAGTCCAGCATCACAGCCGATGTTTACCTCGGCTACCGCCGTCATTGCGGGTACGGGAAACCGGCAGTGTAGCTATTCGGCTTCACAGCCAGGTCCCTAATGCGCATAGCGCACTGCGCGCTCTCATGGCCCGGCAGAAGGAAAGGGAGGAGGGGGCCGAGCTGCTGACGCAATTCGCCGTGGCCCGGTCTCCCGGAAGTGGAGACGGGGTACCTGTAAAAAACAGGCACCTGCTCCACCCCGAAAGGTGCCAAATGTAGCACTATAGGGGGGGGAGAGCGCTGATCGGATGCTGGTTTTCCAGCAAGCTCGTTCCACAGAAGCCACCCGTGAGATCGGCTTCTGTCAAACAAGGACCGGTACACACGGGGTGAATGTCGGTTGGTATCTAAAGTACCGGCCGACTTTGACTGATATTCAGCCCGTGCTTACAGGGCTTTAGAAACCAATGTATCAGTCTATAGCCATCCATCATTTAGGAGGTGGGATACTATTCAAAACGCATGGGTACTATTTGTTGGGCATAAAAATGAGATCCGGAGGTTCCTGGAAGCCCTGGAGTGTCACGGTGCCTCCTGCATCCATCAGATTATAAAAATATCAAGAAATCTAACTCTAGTGCAGAAATCCCTCCAATGAAGTGTGGAGTAATGCAAACCAATCAATCCAGTAGTCTCCATCTAAGAATAAGCTAACCCTTTCAGATCAGTGTGGCACTTTAATCCGCTTATCTTTCACTTACTAAATGAGTGCATCTGAGGAGCCAGACTAAAAGGTCGGACCAGAGTCTGAGAACATGGCGGACCTGCAAAGAGAACGAGAGAAAAAAAAATTACTTGTAAAAAGAAATGCAAAATATACAGTTGGACACACTCAGGACCCATGCTGTAAACACCTCTGCTCAGCCTGATGGAAAAGTAGAACATTCTATGTTTGCTGGGCTTAGCCTTGTACCTACATACTTCAACTATCAGTGAATAGAGCAGACCTAATCTGAAACAAGACAACTTTTTTATAGCCTTGGGCAGGCCAGAATCAATGTTAATGGAGGAATCCCTCTCATAGTGCTATTGTGTGCTGCTGGCAGAGAGCTTTCCTTGCCGATAGAAGGCAACGATCACTGCTGGCGGCCATAGCTGCAGGCAGTGATCGCATGAAAAATATCTGAGAGGTTGGTTGTACTGAAGTCAGTTGATGGTCCCTGCTGAACTGGCTGAGATTTGATCCATTTATGACTGGTATATTTAGGATGATGAAAACTTTCCATTTAATGTAAAACTGCAAACCGATCACAAATTATGTTTTCTGGATGATCCTGGGGCACTGAAGTTCAGGCAGAGCAGGCCAATCAGTGGCTGTGTATGAACAGATACCCAGCCCATCAGCAGCAAGCCATATGGCAAATTGGAGAGAGAAAGAACCTTACTGCTTTCATTTTAACCCTTTGATTTTTAGGGTTGTGTAGTATATACACCTGGGCAATCAAAGAGTTAAAACAAGCTTGTTTTAGAGCTAATCAGATACCTTTCCCAAGCGCAGTAGAAGTCGTTTCATGTGTCTGAAAAGCTCTGAGCCCAGGACCACTGCTGGGCTTTCTCAGAATGGAGTGTGGGAGATCAATGAGCTCTCATTCACCAATCTTTTCTGCATTGGTTGAACCCAGAAATTCTCAGAACAGCCCTGGGCTAAGATCTTCAGTAAATGAGGAACACCGAACAGTTAAAAAAGAAGTAGGGACAAAGCTCTTTTGGCCTTAGGTCTCTTAGGGATCACAGGAGTGCACTTCGTTCTGCACTCCTGTGACCCATTTTCAGCTGACAGCGAGGCAAAGTCTTTGTTGGCTGATGTCCCTCAACTTGTCCAGGCTCTGGATCAAGCCCGACTTTAATGTCCGGATCCATTTAGATGCCTGGCCGTCGGCTCAACCCCTCCACAAGCTGCTGGGAGACTGAACCACCCACTCCACAGCCCGGTGTTCCAGCGTTAAGTGGAAGATTGGGGACACTTCTGACTTCAGTCTGCAAGGGTTCTGTCCAAACAGCGAGCCAAGAACTCTGTGGGGTTCTTTGAAAATATCACGGTGCCTCGTGCATTTGTAAGACAGTGGAGAAAGTGGGGGAACAAAAAAAAAAAAAAAAAAACACACAGATAAAACTTCAACATAATTAGATGGGCAGGAACTTGCCCCGTCTGTGGATCCACATGACCCCGATTAAACCAATGAGACAGAAAAACAGTTTACCTGCTCGCCTTGCAGCGTTGTATATAAGACGAGCGCCCAGCATGCTCACGGTGTCTGCAACAGGGGAAGAAGAAAAAAAAAGGGGTGCACATTTAATAAACCAGCAAAGAACAAAACAATTCTCTGTATAAATAAAGAATGGAATGAACTGGGTGGCTATACAATGCAGCGCCTGAATTTAAAGCAGCGATTCTCAAACTGTGTGCTGCGGCTGAGATTTGTAGGAGTTGGGAGTTTTCGAAAAAGAAATAGAAAAAAATTCAAATTGCTAGCGTTTTGAAACCTTGACCATATCAAAAATCTAAATGGTAAATCAATGTTTCAAAAGTTAAAAAAAGTAACATATATAAAAAAAATGCAATCTGCCATTCATTGGTTCCTTTCATAATGCAAGACTTGTGCGAGATCTCGGGAGAACACGATTGCTCCAATTATAAAATCAACCATGAAACGCACTTGGTTTGTTGACTTTGGGGCTTCAATTTGATTTGCTCTTGAAAGCAGGCACATCCATCACATTAAATGTGAAATTAAAGATACATGTAAAAATAAGTTCTTCACCACAAACATTGTTAAAACATGTTTTGATCTTTTTGGTGCGCCACAAGACAAAAAAAGTTTGAGAAACACGGATTTAAATGGTCTAATGAATGAAATAAAGCAGCAATCTCTATAGAACAGACACCTCTCCATGTGCCATCAAACGTCACTCCATTCAGTAGAAACGTCTCCGAAATTCTACAGAGAAACCAACACTTCTGGGACTGTTGATCTCCTGGGTCCCACACAGTTCTCTCATGGGTTCCTCCCGCTGAATTACATGTCACCAGGAAGAACCAGTGAGGGCTGCTGGAGAGTATTGGTATTGGTTAGCCAGTGGACTTTTACAAAATCATTTCTACTACACAGAGCACCTTTTAGTAGCACAAATAGCAGAGAAGATAAGCATTCAACCTCTTATTGTCAGACATTAACCACTTCCATACCAGACACTTACGCACCTTCCCGCCCAAGCCAATTTTCAGCTTTCAGCACTGTCGCACTTTGAATGGCAACTGCGCGGTCATGCTACACTGTACCCAAACAAAATTGGCGTCCTTTTTCCCCCACAAATAGAGCTTTCTTTCGGTGGTATTTGATCACCTCTGCGATTTTAAAAAAAAAAGACTGAAAATTTTGAAAAAAAATTATGTTTTTATTTTTTTCTGTTAATTTTTTTGTAAATAAGTTTTTCTCTTTCAATTACGGGCACTGATATGGCGGCACTGATGGACATCGATGAGGTAGTACTGACGGGCACAGATGAGGTGGCACTGATGGGCACACATAGGCGGCACAGATGGGCACACATAGGCGGCACAGATGGGCACACATAGGCGGCACAGATGGGCACACATAGGCGGCACAGATGGGCACACATAGGCGGCACAGATGGGCACACATAGGCGGCACAGATGGGCACACATAGGCGGCACAGATGGGCACACATAGGCGGCACAGATGGGCACACATAGGCGGCACAGATGGGCACTGGGCATGGATGGGCACTGTGGGGTGGCACTGATGGACACTGGGGTGGCGCTGATTTTCCCAGGTTGCCAGTCAGTGCCCATTTGTGGGCACTGATTGGCATTTTTTTCCAGGCTTTTTTTTTTTGGCCCACCCTGGTGGTCCAGGGTGGGCTTCCCTGGTGGTCCAGTGTGGCGATCCGAGGGGGGGCTGCGCTGATAAACAATCAGCGCGAACCGCCCCTGTCAAGAGAGCCGCCGATCGGCTCTCCTATACTCGCGTCTGTCAGACATCAACGGCTCTTCCTGTTTACATCGTGATCAGCCGTGATTGGACACGGCTGATCATGTGGTAAAGAGTATCCGCCGGAGGCTCTTTACCGAGATCGGAGATGCAGGGTGTCAGACTGACGCCCCGCATCACCGATCGCCGCGCGCCCCCACGGGCGCGCGTGGCATGAAATCCTGCAGGACGTCCAGTCAGGATTTCAAAACCAGTTCCCGGACGTAAATCGGCCATAGGCCGGGCGGGAAGTGGTTAAAGGGGTTGTAAAGGTAAAAGTTTTTTCACCTTAAAAGCGGGGGTTCCGCGGGAATTTCTTTTTTTAAACTGTGCATCTACTCTTATTAACAGTGTACTCACATCTGTGAATTTTCTAGACATTCGCATGCGAATTTGGCCGTAAATAAGTATTTATAAAAATTTGTCCTGTGAGGTTCCATCTTGCTTGTGGGCACTGTGAAGCCCACAAGCAAATACTTCCTGGATTCTGTGAATGCTCTATCCCACGCATAGGTAGTGTTGATGGCAAGCGGCGCCGTCAACACTACAGGGTTGCCATCACAACGGCCGGCGAGCAAAATCTTGCGATATCTCAGCATTCTGTGTTAGGAATCGTCTCCTGGGAAGCATGACACTGTGCTCCCAGGAGACATTGCAATCCTGTCCCAGCAAACACTGGGGCATCGAGAAACAAAGAGCAACGCCCACTCCCGCGGGAGGGATACCAGGAAGTGGCTGCTATTGTCTACTGAATACAGGTATTGGAACCATTTAAAAAAATTATGGATACCGGAATGTGTATGTAAATACGGAGCTGGTGTGAATAAGCTGAAGTTGTTATTGAGGGTGAACCTCCGCTTTAATGCATCCTTACTATTTGTTTAATCTCTGTGCATCACCTAAAGCCAGTCACTTCACTAGGTATATGGAAGGCTTTAGAGACACTTTAGGCTGGGTTCACACCTATGTGAATTTCCCCGCATCCAATTCGCATAGCAGGATATTGTGACCGATTCTCTACAGAGCCGGTTCACACATCTCTGCAGCAGCTCCAGGGCGAATTGCACAGAAGCCCTGTGTGTCTTTTGGTTTGTTTCAGGTCTGAAATTAGCTGAAAATTTGACCTAAAAATGTGGATGCAGACACACTGGACTCCTGCTGTGAGCTGGAGCGTGCTGCGGAGTTCCACCCATTTTTTAGTTTATTAAAAGTCAGCAGCTACAAAAAGCATAGCTGCTGACTTTTAATAAACAGACATTTACCTGCCCCATGGTCCAGCGATGCGGCCGCCCAAAGGCTCTCTCCTCGGCGCTGTCATATTAACTGTGGGCACCCGGCTGTGACAGCTTACAGCTTCACTCTTGGGCGCACACTGCGCTCTCCTATTGGTCAGCCGATCTTCTGGGACCTGAGTTGTGTCCCAGAAAATCGTTGGCAGGGAGGGGCCATCTAGGACGAGAGGAGGAGTTGCCTAAACGGTTGAAGAAAGAAAGCAGGACAGGAAGTCCCACTAAAAAGAGGGTACACACTCCTCCCCCCCGAAAAAAGACGACATGCCAAATGTGGCATGTCAGGGGGCGAGGGGTGCTTAAAGCGGAACTTCCACTTTTGGGTGGAACTCCGCTTTAAGACCCCATTCACACCTCCGCGACAAAACGCCGGACGCTCGTGCCGCTGGAGGGGAGAATTCCCCATTGCTGTCTATGAGATGGTTCACATCTCAGACGCCGTACGCCTGAAAAAAAGTCCCGGACCCTTTTTTTCAGGCGGCATTGGCGTTCGGCCATACAAAGCAATGGGAAGACTTTGTTAAAAGTACGCGGCGTATCTTGTCGCGGAGGTTTGAATGCAGCCTAAGCGAGTTCTTCCATCAACAGGTGACATCACAGCTAGTGGGCAGAATTCACAGCCATCATCGAGCACCCTCTTACCCGAAGCTGCAGGGTCATGTGACTAGAGCAGATTGAAAGGGGCTAAATACGTAGATCTGTTTCCTACAGGTTAGGTAGAGGAACATTTTTCAGAATAATTATAGTTTGGGTTTTCTTCCACTTTTAGGACCCAACAGTGCACTTGTTGTGTTAACAATGTGGGGCTTCTGGGTATGGGGGAGTATTCATCCTTTCTCAGGTGACAGCGTTTGAGCCCAATCAGCCAATCACCTGGCCTGAACATTGTCATATCGGGGAGGTATATGACATTATCCACCACTGCATGCTTTGCGATGGGAGTGAAGGATTATGGATGAATGAGTATACCAGGCTGGGGGGGCGAAATATCCAGAACCACTACCCCCCCAGCCTGTGACAGACTCTCTCTAAATCAGCTCGGTTTGCTTCATTCTTACAGTGACCAAGCATCGATTTTTCAACTTTTCAATATAATCGTTATCAACTGGATTGCAAAATGATCATTTGATGCAACACAAGTAGGAAAATAAAGTTTAGATTATAGTGGGTAAAAATAAACTTCAGAATGAACCAACTGCTCCACAGACTACATGATCAGCTTAAAAAACAAAATGTTGTTAAGCCCAGCCTTATCTATTCAAATGGATGTGGAGCCAAAGCCTTTTATTTGTTGTATGTGATCCAATCCGTTGCTGGTCTTTCATTGTGATGTTCCATATGTCCTGGTAACCACTGTCATTGGCGCAGAAAGTGACGGGAAAAGCCAACATTTTACAGTTGTCATCAGAACAAGACGTGCGGGGGAAACCTAATACGGACACCTGTTCAATAGGTGAACTCTTCCCAACACACTCACTTCCTATTGTGCACTGGGGCAGGAAGTGAAGAGAAATATCTCCAGTGGGACACAGAAAGCAAAATCAAAACCTAAAACAACAATTTTAACCCTTCCCTACTTGAATAATTTCAAGTGATTGTGAGGGCAAGTGCCATCATCCCAATTACATTGTTTTAAAGCATATCCTCATTTGGTGGAATTTTTAAAAGGCAAAACATGTTTGATACGACGGGTGACCTGTCTATCAAAGTTTCTGGGCAAGGGGGAGGGGCTATACATGATGGCGCGGCGGGGAAACACACAGCTATTCAAATGACAGCTGTTGTGTAACCCCAGCGCATAGTAACTAGATGTCGGCAGCGGAGGGGAATTGACTTGGCTTTGTCTTAGGGGACACAAGGCTGCATTAGGGACATGGCTGAATTTAGGGACACAAGGCTGCATTAGGGACACAAGGCTGAATTTAGGGACATGGCTGAATTTAGGGACATGGCTGAATTTAGGGACATGGCTGAATTTAGGGACATGGCTGCATTAGGGGGACAAGGCTGCATTTGGGGGACAAGGCTGCATTTGGGGACAAGGCTGCATTTGGGGACAAGGCTGCATTTGGGGACACGTGGCTGCATTTAAAAAAAAAAAAAAGTATCGGTATTCGGTATCGGCGAGTACACAAAAAAAAAGTATCGGTACTTGTACTCGGTCCTAAAAAAGTGGTATCGGGACAACCCTTGTACGCTCCATCAGACAAATGTTCGCTGACAAACTTTCCGGCAACAAATGTCCCATGGAGACTAATCTGATCGTGTGTACAAAAGTCCATCGGACTAAAGTCCAAAGTACTAACACGAATGCTCAGAACCAATGCTAAAGATCAGACAACAATAGCAGAAGTTGCCCACAGGGTGGCGGTAAAGAGCTGAAAAAACCTAAGTGATTTGGTGAAAGTTGGCTGAAAAAGTCCTACTGTGTGTATGCATACCAAGTTCATGGGCAATGCCCTTCGGAAATCCACAGAAAAGTCTGATCGTGTGTACGAGGCTTTAGTTTGCATGAAGGGGTGTACTTGGCCAGCAACAATGTGTAGGTAGGTGGTACGTGTGAAGGAACTTCCACATGATCAGCAGGAGCCAACTTTGCCCAGCAGAACATTGCCCAAAGCATCACAATGCCTCCCCTGGCTTGTCTTCTTCCTATACTGCATCCTGGTGCCATCTCTTCCCTGGGTAAGCAATGTACACCCACCCAGCCATTCATATCATGTAAAAGAAAAAAAAAAAAAAACTTAATTCAGACCAGCTCATCTTCTTCCATTGCTCCAGTTCTGATGATCATGTGCCCATTGTAGGCACTTTTGGCTGTGAACACGGGTCAGCATGGGCACCCTGACCAGTCTGTGGATACACAAACAGTGATGCTCTGTGTGTTCCGACACCTTTCTATCAGAACCAGCGTTCACTTGCTGTAATTGGAGCTACAGTAGCTCTTCTATTGTATTGGACTACACCCCTCCACACCCCTCAATGAGCCTTGGTCGCCTATCACCCTGTCTCTGGTTTGCCAGTTTCTCTTACTTGGCCCGCTCTTTGTCAATCCTGACCACTGCAGACCCGGGAACATCTCACAACAGTTGCAGTTCTGACCCAGTCTTCTACCCATTACAATTTGGCCTTTATCAAAGCAGCTTTGCCCATTCTTTCTGATTTTAACACAACTTCAGGGACAAACATGTTCACTTGCTTCCTAATATACCCCACTCATTTCTATGTGCCACTGTAACCTGATAATCCATGTTATTCTTCACTTTACCTGTCTGTGGTCATAAAGTTATGGCTGATTGGTGGACAAATTCAGCCAACAACATGGAAAGCCAAGCAATGCCAGCTGGGGTCAGTCAGTCTATTGAGATGGATATGTGTAAGGATATTACAAGGAGCCCACATTACATGGTCAGTAATGAGCTGACACACAAATAGGGCTCTCTGAGCACACACGGACATGACTTCCAAGTATTTGAATAGGGCGAAGTAGGACATAAACCAAGCTTTTGCGCATGCGCGATGGGTTAGGAAAACCTACCACGCATGCTCAGTAGGATCATGTGACCGACGGAGCATGCGCAAACGTCACTGTCTGTGCGTTCCACAGGGTAGATCTTTCGTGGTTACCCTTCCAGCCGGCTAAGGAAGTAACAAGCGGACAAGATGCAAAGCCGCATTGATCGGCACTGCGATTCCCGCTTCTCCCATATCTCCCACTCGGTTTAACAAGCAGTCCTCTCAGAGAAATGCCCGTGCTCACCTGACAGCTACCGCTGACCTTGCTTCTTGCCTTGCGGGCGACCGTAGAAGCTTGCGGAGCTGCGATTGGCCAAAGCCGACGTCATTCAGACGTGGAGGCGGGCTACGAATTTACGTTCCAAGGTCGTCATTGGCTGGTTTGGACCACGCCTTACTACTGGTACTCTGTGGCCACCGCCTAGCAATAGCTGATTGGATAAAGAGTTTTGTAGTGGTGATTGGCTGGCCTGGCTGTCTACATAAAGTTTTTCGAATTGCGATTGGTTTACGGGAGCCGGGCTGTCATTGCAGGCGGGTCAAGCGATTGTAACACAAACCCAACCGTCAGATTTATAAATGGCATTGATGGGGGTCACGTGTACAATAGTAGAAGATTGCTTTCTCTTATGAAGTGGAGCTGTCCACAATGATAAGACAGATCCCATCTTTATACTGTAATTCACTTTATATTAGAACTGTGTATAAAGCTGCTATACACATTACAATCTGATTGTACGATCTCTGAGATTTACCAATACTGTGAAATGCTGGAGCCCCACTGACACAATCCATTGAGCAAGTGGGCCTGATTCAGCGTTAGATTCCACTTTATATTTGCTGCGTTTTTAAAAGTTTACTTTGCTTCAGCTACGCTGTCGAGATAGCGTTCAGTACGATGTGTGGGAAACACCTTTGACGGGTTAGCCCCCCCCCCCCCATATAAAAAATCTTGAATTTTTTTTTTATGCAGTTTGTTCAGGTAGGATCAACCGTTGTTTGCGTTAGATCTCACACAGAAGAAGCAATATTAACAGTTATTTGCAGGGGGGCTAACCCTTCATCAGCCCCACCTTATCAAAAAATTGACCAAACAGTTAGCTATTTTGGAAGCCATTTGTTAGATCCGGTAAGATCAAGTGGTTTTAACGTTAGATCTCACATAATTTCAGAGATATTCCACATACAAATACAGATATTGGGTGTACATAAGGACGGGTTGGCCCCCCATATCAATGTTTCTGGCCAAAAATCATTCTGGTTAATAGATATTCGTTAGATCCGGTAAGATCAAGTGGTTTTAACGTTAGATCTCACATCATTTCCGAGATATTCCACATAAAAATAGGGATATTAGGTGGTACAGAAGGTACATCCATCTACAAGTGTCTCTGGAGGGTCTCTGGAACCGTCTGGATGGTTTGTCAGCGAATGCCTGTAGTCTCTCCTCATACCTCTGTTCATCTCCCTGCCTCATGGTGATCTCTCCTCAGACCAACAAGCTTAAAGCGGGGGTTCACCCAAAAATAAACTTTCTGACATTAGCTACATCCCTCCAGCATACTGCTAACATCTGCAGTATGCTGTTTTTTTTTTTGTACTTATCGTTATACGAGCCCTTGTTATCCGGCTCCGAGCGGGGGATTACTTCCGGGTATAGGCGTTCCTAAGCGAAGAGGAGTTGATTGACGGGCTGCTAAAGCGCGTCACGCCTTCCGAAAATACCCAAAGTCACACTCGGGTGTTTACGGCGCCTGCGCAGTCAGCTCTACACGGCAGGCGCAGGCGCCGTAAACGCCCCGACTGTCACTTAGGGTATTTTCGGAAGGCGTGACGCGCCTTAGCAGCCGTCAATCAACTCCTCTTCGCTTAGAAACGCCCATTCCCCGCAGGATTCCCTGCTCGGAGCCGGATAACAAGGGCTCATATAACGATAAGTACAAAAAAAACTGCATACTGCAGATGTTAGCAGTATGCTGGAGCTAATGTCAAAAAGTGGATTTTTGGGTGAACCTCCGCTTTAAGGGCTCTTTCACATGGGTGGACCGTTCAGGTCCGCCTGCCAGTTTTTTACAGCCGGTTTTTGAACGGGCGCTCCGTGCGCCTCTATGGAGCCACGGATGTCAGCGGTGACATGCCTGCTGACATCCGACCCACCAAAGTGTGATGGAGGAAAAACCTACTTTCTCTTCCGTTCATGGACGGACACAGCAGCAATTGACCTTAGGGTTATCTACCTTCCTTTCAGGAGATGACTAGGCAGAAAAAACAGCACTTCAAGTGTTAAAACATATCTCAGTATAGCACCTCCCAGGGGGTGGGTCCCCCGGGTACATCCCTCTCTCTGCATCATGCAGCCCCAGTTTTTTTCTGCCTAGTGAAAGGAGATGACATGGCTCCTCTGGGCCCATGTGCTCTGGAGTTTTTTTTCGCTTTTATTAAATTTTTTCCTGCATTTTTGGATCCTGGGATCTTTAATCAACTGCCGACTGGGTGACAGGCTAGATCCTCGATCCTTGTAGTCCCCCCATGTTCGGCAATCCAGCGTGTGCCGGCCTTTAGCTACGCGCTGGGCTGTCCACGACATGCCCCGTTGCTCCAGGGGTGGCCGGTGAGCTATACGCTCCAGGGCACACATATGACCGGTCTCTATGGCCGTGTCACAGTGTGCCGGGCCGACAGCCATGCCGTAACTACTGCGGACATTGGGTCTGTCTGGAATGCCTCCAGCCGGTGGTCGCAGGATGGGTAAGTAGTTTCCCCTTGCCTTGGCATGGTGGTTCGGCTGGTGCATTCCCGGGGAGGTCGATCGAGTTTCCGCCCTGCTTTCCTCTCTCCCTTTCTCTTCCTCCTTCCCCGCATTCTGGGTGGCGGCCGTGAGGTGGGGGGTCCGCCTGGGGGGCTCCGTCCTACCTGGGGCTGCGGCTGCTGTGGGGTGCTGTATGCCTTTTGTGATGCCGTGTGTGCGGGGGGGGGGGGGGGGGGACCTGCAGGGTCTGGTACGTTTGCCGTGTTTTTGCTGCTGTATGTCACTGTGTGTTTTAAAAACGTGTTTGGCCGCCATTTTGCCGGTGACGGGCGCTCTTATCGACGATCGGCTGCCATTTTCTTGTAGCCTGCATGCTGTTTTTTTGCATGTCAACGGCCATCTTGGAAGGTTTTTCGGCCTCTAGTGACCAGAATAACGGCGCAAAAGCTCCCAGCACACTTTCTGAGGGACGGCACAGCACGGGCAGCGTTTCTAGCTTCTCAGCAGCACTACAGTCTGGTCAGGTGGTGAGTCCTCTGGGGGGTCCCCTGCTCTCTGTTGCGGCCGGGAGGGTGGCCTGTGGGTCTTGCCTTGCAGTACAAGGGTGGTATTACAGTGGGTCAGCATGGCGTCCGAAACGGAGGCTTCTACCCCAAGCATTCCAGAGTTAACCCTTAGTGCCCCTGTTCCTGCGGCCTCAGTGGTTGCTATGACGGCAGTCCTTGAGGCGTTTGTTGCCAGGATTGAAGTGGTTGAGTGGCCAGAAGGGGGGCAAAATGCGCCCCCTCCCTCTGCCTTCTTCTGGGGATGTCTCTGACATGGAATCAGGCCCTGCTACTGCATCTGGCCCTGGTTCCGTTATGTCAGAAGATGCAGGCCTAGCCCACACAGACAGTGAGGATGACTCTGCCTCAGGGTCAGCGCATGATAAGGCGTTTGTTGGAGCTCTTATCACTGCGGTGCGGGATACTCAAAAACTTGAGGATTCGGCGGAGACATCAGAGATGCTGGTACCTTTTGGGTTCCGCAAGCCGCCCCGCACCGCAAAAGTGTTTCCTTGTGTTCCATATCTGGACAAATTGTTGTACAAGGAATGGGATCGGCCGCAGAAAGTTTTTGCTGTTCCAAAATACTTTGGGGTCCGTTACCCATTTGAGGAGGATTTCCTAAAAAAGTGGGTATCTCCTGCGTCAGTGGACCCCCTGTGTCCAGACTGAACAAGGCTACCATGTTGCCTGTGGAGTGGGCTCCCGCTTTTAAGGACTCTGCAGATAGGAGAGCTGAGTCTGTAGCCCGCTCCATGTTCACAGTGGTGGGGTCGGCGGTGAGACCGGTTTTGGCCGGGGCTCTAGTGTCGCAGACACCTACTGAACGGGCTAAGTCCTTGCTGCAGGAGCTGGAGGCGCAGAATGCTCCTGAGCTCTTTGTGGAACTGGCCGACCAGTTGGTGCAGGGCCTAAAGTTGGTCTGTGAGCCGGCCCTGGATACGCTTCCCTTGCTCTCCAGGGCCTCCACCTACGCGGTGGTGCTATGCCGCCTTGTGTGGCTGAAGTGTTGGTCTGCGGACCAGTCTTCTAAAAAGGCCTTTGTGGATTAACCCTTTAAGGGTGAACAGCTTTTTGGGGCATCTCTGGGTGACATCATAAAGGATGCCACTGGATGTAAGAGCACTCTCCCGCAATCTGGAAAGGGTAAGGAGCCTCGCCGTAAGCAAGGGCCCTCTTTTACTACCCCCAAGCGTTTTTTTCGCCCCCAGGTGCGGCAGGAAAACGTTTTCAGGGTGCCAAGGCGCCCGCTGAAGGACAAAAAGCCCAACAAGCCTGCGGATAAGCTTGCTTCTGCATGAAGGTCTGTCCCCGCCCGTATCTCGGGTGGGGGGCCGACTTCGCAAATTTGCGGCTCGGTGGAGGTCTTCTCTTTCCGACCGATGGGTTTGCGAAGTAGTTTCCTCGGGGTACAAGATAGAGTTTCTCTCTTGTCCACCAAACAGATTTTTTCCTTCCAACCTCCAGCTTCCTCCGGAACGCCGGGTGGCCCTGTCAGGGGCTGTTCAGGACATGCTGGTCAGGGGAGTGATTGTACCGGTTCCCTCAGCGGAACGGTTCCAGGGGTTTTACTCCAATCTGTTTGTAGTCCCCAAGAAGGAAGGGGTCCGTCCAATCCTGGACCTCAAGGCCCTCAATTGTTTTGTCAAAGTGCAAAAGTTCAGGATGGAGCCGATTCGCTCGGTAGTGGCGGCGCTCCATCAGGGAGATTTTCTGGCGTCCTTGAATATCAAGGACGCGTACCTGCATATCCCCATATGCGCAAAACACCAGAGATTTTTGCGTTTTGCAGTTGGAGAGGACCACTTTCAATTTGTGGCCCTCCCGTTCGGCCTGGCCTCGGCACCACGGGTTTTCACCAAGGTGCTCGCTCCGATTCTGGCCCTGCTGAGGCAGAGCGGGATCGCTATCGTGGGATACCTGGGCAACCTTCTTCTGAGAGCTTCCTCAAGCTCAGAGTTAGAAGAGGATGTGTCTATCACCTGTCAGGCCCTCCGAGAGTTCCGTTGGCTATTGAATGTCCAGAAGTCGGTTCTGGTACCGTCTCAGCGGTTGGAATACCTGGGGTTATACTAATTTATGATCAATCAAATTAACTCTGTTACAGCATTCCAACAATGACCAATTATGAGGGCACGAACTGGAGTAGTGCAATGTCTGGTGCCTATCAGAACTTTAGTGAAAAAGAACAAAAGGACACAGAACTCCACTCAATTTTCTTTTCTTTAAGGAAATTATTAGAGGAAAAAATCACTTAATCATTGGCATATTCATTCCTTTAATCATTATCTACAAAAGAAAATTCACCCCTATGGACTCAGAGTCCAGATTTTTCCAACTATGGACACTACAGATACCGGCTTCAAGGAAGCATGGGAAGAAAACCTTCTAAAATGCTCAGCAGGGATGATGACATTACTGATAGAAGAATATAAGAAGAGCATTTTCAAAATAGATAAGGAATCCAAACCCTTATTTGCACAAGCCAAATTATATGCGGACCATGACTCATATAAAAAACTGGACGAAGACCTTAATGTATATTTACAGCAGTTTAATAAGGACATTTTGGTAAAAAAAGAGAAAAAACTTCTGAGGGACCACAGTGCTTTTGCTGAAAATAGAGCCTATAATTGGAAGCACCCACAAACTAGAGCCAACCCCCAATACAAAAACGTTTCCGATGCCTCTTCTTCTTCCTCCGTCTCCTCTATGGGGCGGATGAGGCCGAAGAAATTCGGCAAGACCAAAAGAAGATCGGGTGATGGACCCCAGGAAAATTCTAACAAGAAACATATCACCGAACCTCACATTGCTAACCCCAGAACTGGCAGCAAAGGAGGGTATCCCGCCACAGTTAAAAATCAACTGGGAACCCCCTTTAACCAAGATACAAATACTTCCTTTTTTCCCAGACTTCCAACAACAGATGGTTCCAGCAATACTAAGCAAGACAAGGAGTCAACCCATAGAAGTTCGAATGTCGACGCTTCGTGAAATCATGATCAAGATGGGGTAAGAGACATCGGGGAATATGCATCCAATGTGACCGTTACCAACAGTGAATTAAATGTTGTTAATCTATCTTCTTATAAACTATCAGAATGTGAATACGCATTACTATCTAAAGGTCTAAGTTTCTGTCCCAATCAGGATTTAAATAAGTTTGACACTATCAAAGACGTGCAACTTTTTGCCCGTAAATTGATATTAAAACAGATTTATTCCAAAGACCCTCTGTGAAGGATGCTTCAGTTTAAATTCTCCCTGCCAAGTAATATTGTGTGTGTGTTAAGTGTAACAGGTGATTTCAGGTGTGACTCACTCCTCTGCTAACAGGCTTTTGAAATGTTAATGACCCTTCCTCAGCCAGTCCTAGTTCAAAGGATAATTGTGTGTGTGAAGGAGCCCTGTGGTTACTGTTTACTGTGATTAGAAGTGGCTCATGTTAATTATTCTGATTGCTTCATTGTGGTAATTATCTCTTCTATATGCGGGGCCAAGCTGTCTAGATAATGTATTCTGTACAACTAGTAATTACCTTCACTGATGTCATTATCTAAAGAAAATGTGTTTTCAGGGTCGGCTCCGAAATGTCTGCCTATGATCTGTATGGAAGACCAAGTGTGAGGGGGTGGAGATTTGTCATTGTAACAGTTTTGGAAATTACATATAAGCTGTGTGTTATACCATTAAAGTCTCTCTTGTTCCAGCATTAAGCCTTGGCTCATGTGTGGATGGTTCTGTGGTTTTCTTTTATGGGAAGAAGGGACGGCTTGACGGGGATATAATTCTACTACCGTCACACCCTCCCCCTAAACCTGTCTTTGAATCTTTGGAGTTGCAAGCTCTTGACGCCCTGGTCAGCCTGTTGGAGGAAAACGAGACACCTGATCTCATTGATCAATTAGATTTAAACCAACTTCTGGGTAGATATGATCAGCTTGAACCCCCCCCCTCCTCCCTCATTCAAAAAAAAGTCAGACAAATTTCCTACTCTTTCCACAAATTCGAATGTTTTGGCTTTTGGTAAACTGGTGGTAGGAGATATATGTAAACTACGAGATACCAATTCGACCAATGATAATCTATCGTTTCAAGAAAAACAGGCTCTCAAACTGCTCAAACAAAACCCCAATATCACAATAAAACCCTCGGATAAGGGGGAAAACATTGTGGTTATGGATAACATCTTCTACATCAATATGTGCGAAAAGATCCTCTCCAATAAAAGTTGGTATCAAAAAATCAGTACGTCAAAAATAACAACCTTTAATCAGCATTTCTACGAAATGGTGGATTTAGCCTATACCCAAAACGTCTTGGGAAAACCTGACTGGGATTTTATTAGAACAAAAATCCCCAAAATCCCTACTTTTTATTCCCTTCCCAAATTGCACAAGAGCTTAGAAAATCCTACAGGTAGACCCATAGTCTCTGGTAACGGTTGTCTCACCGAAAATCTTAGCACCTTTATTGATGCTCACTTACGCCCGTATGTAACACAAATACCAAGTTACATTCGGGACACTCTACATTTGCTACAAATAGTAGATGGTCTGAGTGTTGCACCCGCATCGATGCTAGTGGCCATAGATGTGGAAGCATTATATAGCTCCATCCCCCACGACAAGGGCTTGGCCTGTATGGATCATATTCTATCCCAGAACAACCTTTTCGAACCACAGACCAACAAATTTCTTTTGAGTGCTTTAGATTTCATCTTGCACCACAACCATTTCCTCTTCAATGGCTCCCACTACCTCCAGGTACAGGGTGTTGCAATGGGGACCTTGTGTGCCCCCTCTTATGCAAACCTGTACCTGGGGGAGTGGGAGACCATGATCAGGCAATCACCTGTACTAGCTCCTTTTATGCAATTTGTTAAATTATGGTACCGTTATATAGACGACATTTTCGTCATATGGGAGGGGCCAAAAGAACAATTGGTAGATTTTCTTAGCACACTAAATCAAAATGATTTTAATTTACGATTCACTATGAGTTGGAATGAGGCCTCGATCGATTTCCTTGATCTAACAGGAATTCTACAGGGATTCTACAGGAATCCTCAGTAGTAGCTTATACCGCAAAAAAACACGCAGGTAACACAATACTGCATGCGAGTAGTTTTCATCCAAAAAGCCTTATCGCTACTATCCCATACAGCCAATATTTGAGAATAAAAAGGAACTGTACTGACAACACCAAATTTCAACAAGAAGCCGATCTCCTAAGGAATCGACTTCTTAGCCGCAGCTATTCCCATCGGCTACTGAAAAGGGCCTACAATAGAGCCATTAAAAAATCACGCAGAGATTTATTGTTTAATCCCACTTAAAAAAAAAAAAACAAGAAGAATCCGATATCCATCATCACAAGGTTTTCTAATCAGCACAGTGCCATCGAACAAATTGCCAAGAGATACTGGCATTTGTTATCAATGGATACAATAATTGGCCCATACGTGACCAAAGCTCCTTCTTTCACTTTTAGAAGGGCCTGCTCCCTACGCGACCATCTGACTTCGAGTGAATTCAGGTTGTCGCGAAAAAGATGTTCCTGTAAACTTCCAGGCACCTTCACCTGCGGTGGTTGCAAATACTGCCAGTTCATGAACACCACCAAAAATTTACGTTTACCCAATGGTGAGGGCTATCATCCAAAACACTATGCCAACTGTCAAACCAAGGGAGTAGTATACCTTTTATTATGCCAGTGCTCTTCCTACTATGTAGGTAAAACCATCCAACCGTTTTGGAAACGGGCCTACAGGCACATCCTTTCGATGAAAGCGTGCAACCCGGACCTCCCACTAGGGAGACACGTAACCAATATTCACAGTGGAGTGCCCCCCAGGGTATCTTTTGTTATCTTGGATCGTGTACATACAAGCCCTAGAGGTGGCGATACCAACAAATTACTGTTACAAATTGAACAGAAGCACTTTAAATGCTACCTCCCCGCCGGGCTTGAATGGATGCATTTCCTTCAGACCCTTTCTCGAGGGCTTCTCGTCGGGAGGCTCCGAATGGGACCCCCCTTAATGGGCTACCATTTCTATCTAGTGCCTTCTGACTGATAGGTCCACAAAGAAAACATACATTCATCATACTATGTATCTATTCTTGTGATGCTGAATATGCCTTGTACCTACTATCACTGTATGTAATAAGCTGTCATAACAATTCCCCCCCTTCTTTGTTGTGGATCTTGTTGCGGTGCATACTTGGATTTTCACTGAACTGTTGACTTCTTTCTAGTAACCATTTGATAATGGATATAAAATCAGATTGTAAGCCTGGCTCTCCCCGTGTATGGGATGGATTTCCCTAGGGTGCTCATTTCCCCTTTGTTCGGTCCTTTAGTATTATACTGCCATATGGGATTGTAAACATACACTTTCTTGGATCAGTGATGGTGGATATGGGATTTTACACTGTTTGTTTTCCCTTCTTGATGCATGATTGTGCACCTGGGATCCGGTGTTCGGATCGTTTTTGGCACTCGGCGCGGAGAAGATTCAAGGATTTCCTTCCTTCTATTGGGGGAGTCCTGGTGGTCCTCCCATGCCCTTGCATGGTTGGGCACCGCTCTCCCTCGTTTCTCCGCGCCGCGGGACTCTGATGCGCGGCGCCTTCTCCTTCCCTCCTTCCTTCGCCCTCCGTTGGAGATAGTCCTGGTGATGTTTCTGGTCACGCCCACCTCCAGAGCTAGCTGGGGTTTCCCCCTATGGGCGGTCGTATGGAGGTGGGCGGGGACTTCGCGCGTCACTGCACCCGGAGGGCGGCTCCCTGATGCGGTGACGCGCCTCCACACACTCCCCTGGCTTTTACCGACACCCAGCTGTCGGCTATAGCCACTAGCAGCCACACATATATAATTGCCTGACAGCAGCTAGAAGTTCAGTCTCCCCCGGGCAGCAGGACGGACAGTTTGCAAGACCAGGTACTGACATACCAACCTTTTTGCTTTCCTTATTGATATAGCCTACAAGGCTTTGCCAATTATTATTTTTCCTACCTTTTTTAAAGGGTGATCTTAGCATCACCTGTCAGCAACTTGGTCCAGGTATTACAATACTGTTTTTTTTTTCCACCAGATTCCTTTTTGGATGTGGACTTTGCTATAAGGCATTTCATACAGCCACTACCTTTCATACTGCCCTGGGGCGGGAGAATTTCATACCATCCCAGTTCTCCTTTGCCTGATCAATATTCCCCCTTTTTATTGGGTGAGTATCCGTATACCTATGTCTGCACTTTTTTAATCCTAGCTTGCACTATATATTGTTTGATTGGGGGACCATTCCCCTGTATACTGTGTACTTTATTTGAGCGCGTCTCTTCCCCCGGTTTCTCAGAGCCACACCCTGTTGCCAATATGTCTGTTTTACACCGCAAATCCCTAAAAGCATTTAGTATTCATGCACATTGCCAGTCCACACTGACACTGGCGTGCCAGTATATTATTTTTCCCTAGCCGTCAACGTTAAGTTTGATACTCCATCTCTATGTATGGCATTTTTCTGACTTTTCACTCCCTTTTTTCTTCCTCCCCTTTTTGCCCCTTCTGGTCTCATATACCCTGTAGACCCTAGGTCGCATCGCATGGAGACTTTTTGTGCATCCATCCCTTTTTAAATGATCCAGGATATTTTCCCTCCAAACCGACCCAGCAATATTTTTGCGACGTCTCTTGGAGACAGACCGACCATCTACTGACCGGTTAGTACTCATTCCTATATATGCTTTGTTTCATTGTAATTAATTTGAAATTTTGGGACTGCAGGTATGGTTGATATCTTGGGAGGGACATTGGGGATTTCCTGCCCTTACTCTGGGTTTGGAGCACCACCTCATACACGATCAGAGTCATGATTAGGATTTGCCAGTGATTTGTATATATTGTTCTCTGTAACCAACAATGTAACATTTTAAATTTGCATTTTTTATTGTCTATTGAAAATATTTATTTTATTTTTATTTTTCTCTATTCCTTAGAATATATTGCGACATTTCTGCATTACCCTAGCCCTGATGAAGAGGCGGTATTCCCTATGAGCCTCGAAACGTTGGCACCACTGTCTGCACCCACGAGACAGTATTGGAAGGGTTCTTTACTGCACTTTTTTGTCGCTCCTCAAAATAACATACAATTTCGAGTCTATGTCTTATCTTGAGTAATGTATAGTGCCGTTTATGGTCACTTACCCTAGGTCGGAGATTTGCAATTTGCGGACCTCCAGATGTTGCAGAACTACGATTCCCATGAGGCATAGCAAGACTCTGACAGCCACAAGCATGACACCCAGTCAGAGGCATGATGGGACTTGTAGTTTTGCAACAGCTGGAGGTCCGCTAATTGCATATCCCTGCCCTAGGTCGTGCCTTCCTTTTATGTTTGGTCAGTTAGATATTTTGCTGTTCATGTTGTTGATACATTATTTGATACGTTGTCTATGAACAACACTACCGAAATAAAATTTGATATTTTTGATATACTTTTGTTGATTTTACTTTATAACCAATCTCCCACGCTTAAAATCCCACCGAGGAAACACACCCCTTTGGGGGCACAGCAATTGGAATACCTGGGGTTGGTCCTGGATTCCTTAGAGGCGAGAAATTACAGACGCTGCAATCTGCTGTGCAGCGGTTGGCGACCCAGGAGTGGTCGTCGCTTCGCTTTTGCATGCGAGTTCTGGGTCTGATGGTGGCCTCGTTCGAGGCAGTTCTGTATGCTCAATTCCACACTCGAGTGTTACAGAAAGAGATTCTGTCACGTTGGGACAAGCTCCCCTCGTCTCTGGATTACCAGATTCGGGTGAGTCGCCTGGTCAGGTCCTCTCTAGTGTGGTGGCTGACGTCCCCGGTACTTCGGACCGGAAAATCGTTTCTGCCGTGCCATTGGACAGTGGTCACGACGGATGCCAGCCTCTCTGGCTGAGGGGGTGTCTGGGGTGTCAGGTCCAGTCAGCCCAGGGGCGCTGGACTCAGGAGGAGTCCCGCCTGCCGAAGCAATGTCCTGGAGCTCCGAGCGATCCGGCTGTGCCTCTCTAAGTGGTCTCGGGATCTGCAGGACCGACCGGTCAGGATCCAGTCTGACAACACCACGGCCGTGGCGTACGTCAATCATCAGGGGGGCACACGTAGCTCGGCCGCAGCGACGGAAGTCGCGCACATTCTCCGGTGGGCCGAAAGATACATTCCGGCTCTGAAAGCCGTGTGCATTCCGGGGTTGCAGAACTGGCAGGCCGACTACCTAAGTCGCCAGACGCTAGACCAAGGAGAATGGTTGCTACACCCGGAAGTGTTTCAGAGTCTGTGCCAAAAATGGGGCACTCCAGACGTGGATCTTCTGGCGTCCTGTCTTAAATCAGAAGGTGTCACGGTTCGTGGCCAGGTCAAGAGACCCATGGGCGGAAGCGTCAGACGCGTTGGTGGCGGCGTGGGGTCCCTATCGCCTAATCTACGCCTTCCCTCCTCTGAAGCTTCTTCCCCGCCTGCTGCGCAGAGTGGAAGCCGAGGGGATACCAACAATCCTGATCGCCCCGGATTGGCCACGCCGTCCCTGGTACGCGGACCTGGTGCGTCTGGTGGCAGACGTCCCTTGGCGTCTACCCCTGAGAGAAGATCTTCTGTCGCAGGGTCCTATTTTTCACCCTGCTTTACAGTCGCTGGCTTTAACGGCGAGGCTGTTGAGAGCCAGGTGCTGAAGGATCGAGATCTGTCGGACTCAGTGATTTCTACCATGCTACGTGCACGGAAGTCTACTTCACAAAAGATTTACCATCGTACGTGGAAGGCCTACATCTCCATGTGTGAGGAGATGAGTTGGCACCCCCATACATACGTGATGTCCTGGATTGTGCTGTTCTTACAGCGTGGAGTGGATCAGGCTCTAGCCTTAAAGGAGCACTAAAGGAAAAAAAATGTTTTGCTGAAATGACTGTTTACAGGGTATAGACATAAAAGTTAACTGATTCCTTTTAAAAATGATTAAAAATAGATTCAATTCAATCATATAATGTGCCTGTAGTTTCACTTTCGTTTTTAAACTGGTTTCATGTTTATGTGAAGTAAAGAGACCCACAGAACAAAAACAAACAAATCCAGGGCAGTGTTTTGTTTTTAAAATGAATCTGAATGGTTCTGAGGAGTTTTAGACACACAGCTTGGACCACAGTGAAAAGCTGCCATGAGATTTTTCATAAGGAGCCAGACAAGCAGGAAGTGTGGAGATCACAGCAGAATTACAGCAACTTCAAAGCAAAAACGAACAATGAGGACATGAAACCAGTACTGCAGTAAGGTAAAGGAAGCTATTTAGCTTAAAATTTTTTTTCCTTTAGTGATCCTTTAAGTACAATTAAGGGTCAGATCCTTGGCGGTTTACTTCCAGCGACCATTGGCGGCGCACTCCCTGGTGCATACGTTTGTGCAGGGGGTTCGGCTTGTGGCCCCTCCTGTGCGTCCTCCACTGCCTCCATGGGACTTGAACTTAGTCCTCTCGGTGCTTCAAGAGTCTCCGTTTGAGGACATTCGTAAGATTTCCTTGTTGACTCTGTCCCAGAAGGTGTTTTTTCTGGTGGCAATTACTTCGGTCAGACGGGTTTCTGAACTGGCAGCCTTGTCTTGCAAGGCTCCTTTCTTGGTCATCCACAAGGACAAGGTGGTGCTGCGGCCGCAGCCGTCATTCCTTCCAAAGGTTGTTTCGGCTTTTCACATTAATGAGGACATTGTTTTGTCATCCTTATGTCCTCGGCCGAAGAACCCGAAGGAGGCCACGTTGCATTCCTTGGACGTGGTTCGGGCCCTACGGGTGTACTTGTCTGCTACGGCTCCGTTTCGGAGGTCGGATTCACTGTTCGTGTCGGTGACTGGTCCTAAGAAAGGTCTGGCAGTCTCGTCGGCCACCATTTCTAGGTGGATCAGACAGGTCGTGCTCCAGGCCTATGCCCTAAAGGGGCGGGCGCCTCCCTTTCAGGTTATGGCGCATTCGACCAGGGCGATTGGTGCCTCTTGGGCTTTCCGCCATCAAGCGTCTGTTTTACAGGTGTGTAAGGCAGCGACCTGGTCGTCAGTCCACACCTTCTCAAAGTTTTACAAGGTGGATGTGAGTGCATCTTCAGATGCCTCCTTTGGCCGCAAGGTTTTACAGGCGGCTGTTTAAGGTTGGAGTTCCTCCGTTGAGGAACTCTGGTTTGTTTGGGGTGAAGTTTGGTTTGCTGTGTTTTTCCCACCCCATTTTTTGACACTGCTTGGGGACGTCCCTAAGGTCAATTGCTGCTGTGTCCATCCACGAACGGAAGAGAAAATAGGATTTTTGTACTCACCATAAAATCCATTTCTCTAAATTTGTACTGCTTGTTACGAACTGGGGCTGCATGATGAAGAGAGAGGGATGTACCCAGGGACCCACCCCTTGGGAGGTGCTATACTGAGAAGTGTTTTAACACTTGAAGTGCTGTTTTTTCTGCCTAGTCATCTCCTGAAAGGAAGGTAGATAACCCTAAGGTCAATTAATGCTGTGTCCGTCCATGAACTCAGAGAAATGGATTTTACGGTGAGCACAAAAATCCTATTTTTCCATCCATCTGGCGGATCGGATCGGGTGAACACGGACAGACGGTCCGTGTTCATCCGATCCCCCACAGGGACTGAGGGGCGTGATCTCCCTCAGTTAGTGCCTGTGTCAGTGTCTATTCAGTCCGATGCTTGCTGGTGGAGATGGCGGTAGGTGCGGGACCATGGGTGACAGAGCAGCCCCCGCTACACACTCCTCCCACCAAAGAGCCTTTGGTCCGCCAAAGGAGGTAAAGAGCCTATGACCTGTTACATGCTTTTGATATACACACAGGGGGGAAAAAAGGTGGGGGGGCGTGGCCAGGCGTTCGACGGCGGCGGATGTCTCAGAGAGGAGCTCCGTATCCCACAAGTGCCATCCGCAGCCATCGGGCTATTTAACTACCCATCTACTTCCAGAACACAAAGGCATCTTTAGCCCGAACTCCCGCGGAACCCGGTACTGGCATTTTGGGAATACACCGCCACAGCTCTCGAGGCCGCCGCCATATTGCCTGCTTGATGCCTACCGAAGGAGCCAGAACTAGCCACTCCTGGAGGTAAGGGACCGCTTCCAACCTTCACCCTCCTCCTCCCCACCTACCTGGTACTGCCCGGAGGCCGTGCCGAGTCCCGAGGTCGTTCGCAATAGCCGCAGCCTGGTGCGGCCTAGTTGGGCCAGAGAATCCCTGAACTTTCCTGTCGCTGTGCCCCGCGGAAGCGTGCCTCGGCCGATCCATCCTCGGCGGTACGGACCCCCACTGGCATCCGTCCTACCACCCATCCTGCTACGCCCGATATCAGAGGCTACCAGCCTAACTGGGAAGCTGCTATATAGCAGACTTACGGTGGCTATCTTGGTACACCCGAGGCCTACAGTCCTCCTGCAAACTGAGCCAGACCTTTATATTAATGGAGTAAGTGGAGATAGTTGCTCTTTATACTACAATTGAAGTGACCCATCCGAGGCGAAGCTTGCCTTGTTCCGAAATGGCCGCATAAAAACGGTGCTCCAGGCCCCACAGGGAATAATCGGCAGCCCACATAGCAGTGATTGAGACAACCTGCCTCCATAAATACCCTGCGCTGACTCCAACAAATATGACCAAGAAACAGAAAGGGCTTCAGAAGCCACAGAAACTGACAGAATATTTTGTCCTGGAACAGAGGCAGGATGGCGGCCAGCACCCCTCATCTTCCGCAGAGAAAATATAAACCCTCTAAACGATCGTCTCCTGCTGGCAACAGACACTCTCCCGCCTCCTCCTCTGCATCTGGAAGCCCTGAGAAAGCCAGATTTAAGTTAGATGGCACAGATTCTTCCCACGAGTGCGAACCTTGAATCTGGTGACGACATCAGGGAACTCCCGGACTCCATCGACCATTTCCCCACGAGTAATCAAACAGTGTTGGATACCACGCTTAAAGATATGCTGGTCTCTCTGAGAAGTTTCCTTCACAGTGACATGATGGCATGTGTCCATAAATTTGGGAGTGAGCTGCAGGCTGTGGCATCACGGGTAGATCATGTTGAGAATAGGATGGGGGAATTTGCCACCACGATTAACAGCCTTGTGGACGGGGGAAAAAGGGGAGAGACTTCTCTTCAGGTTTTGGCTTGCTTTATGCCCTAAGGCAATTTCTGGAAAATATTCTGTTGGTATTGGTGGTATTGGTGGCTGGAGGCTGGATATGAGTTATTAGAGGGTCTAGTCATTAGTTATTAAACAAAAGGAGGTACAGTCTGTCCGTTGTAGCAAATTAAATTATAAATTATTAAGGCAATTTCCAAAGAAAGAGTTTTCTGGTTATTTCAACGGCAAGTGCCTGGCTGGGCAACCCTGGAGGGTCAAGTCATTAATTATTGGGCAACAATGCTTTCATTATACTCCTTCCTGTGCTTAGAGGCCCGTTGACTAAGGCCTTCCTTGCCCTCTAGTGGAGCAAAAAAAAAGAGGTACAGTCTATCCGTTATAATAATGTATTTATGTAATACAGCAGGGTGCAGTAAGTTTTAAGAAAAGTGGGTATATTATAATTCCAAAACACTTTTATTCTTCATATACAGTTCTTGCGACATTTATTTAAATACTGGGTCTTTGGGCAAATCTCATTAGTCCTTCATTTCTGGAAGTTCTTTCACTTTTTAGAAAGAAAAAAAAGAAAGGGACCAAGAAAAAAAAAACAGTCTACCCCACCTGCTGCCTACTTAAGGTTCCTCTAGACCCAACCGCTTAGCTTGCTCCTACAGTCCTTAGGAAGCCAGTTATGAGCCAATTTAAAAAAAAAAAAAAAAAAAAAATCCTTTCTCTTTCCTCCCCTTTTTCTGTTTGTATTCAAAGACTACCGGCTAGGCTAGGCTGGGCAGCACAGATGGCTCAGGTCAATAGTTATTAGGTCGCAGTACCTTTGTTGTATTCATTCCTGCCTTTAGAAGCCAATTGACTAAGGCCTTCTGGGCCCTCTAGTGGACAAGAATAAACAGTCTCTCCAGTATGTTGAGGTACAGAGTCCACAAAGAAAAGCAGCCCACTTTAGTCCTTCATTTAGTTTCATAGGAGCGGTTACAGTTTGTAAGAAGAAAGTCTGACCCACCTGCTTCCTGCAGCCTGCTGTCCACCAAAGGCTCCTCCAGACCCGTCCTCTCAGCCTGGTCCTACAGTCCACGAAATTCGTCCCCAGCCAGCAGGTAAAAAAAAAAAAAAATGGTGGTGGCAGCCAGTCCCTCCGACCTTTCCAGGGGGGGGGCTGCAGAGTGGGTGCTCCACACCTTTTCACGGGAGCCTGCAAATGTAGCCGCTCCTCTCGTCCTCAGACCTCTGCTCCAAGCCGCTCCGCTCCACCACTCTTCCGGCTCACAATCTGCGAGCGCTTCGGATTCCTTCGACTCTACTCGGCGGCTCCGTACGCTGTACACTGATCTGATCACCGCTCACATGTCAGACAGTTAAATGCTGAGGGCTGGCCGCCACTCCGTCCTCTTCGCACAGGATCTGCAGACACCAGCCTCTCACGCCGGGACATACACCGACAATCACCAGCATACTCCATCAAAGAAATCAGCCGTATTTTTTCCTTTTCCTTTCAGGTAATGAACATCCTTCTGCTTATAGCCTTATAGTAGTCACCTGGAGGGGTTCATAAAGCTCGGAGCCGACACAGCACTATGCTGCCATGTTGTTAGCTCCGCCCTGACACACCATTTTTTTTTCTGAAAGGGAAATGACCGCTTTAAACTGTCTTTAAAAAAATAAGGAAATATGGTAAAGAAAGCTCCTAAAAAGCAGGGGGAAGTACTCAGTAAAAAACAATTAAAGCTTACCTTATAGCTGAAGGGGAGGCTCAACTGGGGTCCTCCAGTGCAACAGGGATAACTTCTGCCCCACCGACCCCGATGAAGGAGAAGCCTTCCCCCTAGAAGGATAGGGGGGGGAAGGGGGGGGGGGAATGATAGCTGAAGTGTCCCCTGGAAAACTGACGCCGGGGAAAGATAAAAGCAAAATCCCAAAAGATAAAACGCAAGAAGTAAAGAAAAAATAATGAGTACCCCCGAGAGACAACAACAAAGGAAAACACCCCCTGAAGATCTACAACTCCCCCCACGAGCAAGATATGGCTGATATGATTGATATGATCTGCTGACTGAAGCGGACTATTAAAGGTGAGATGGGAGCAACAAGGAAAGATATACACAATGTCCTACAAAGAGTTGAAGGGATAGAAGAACAACTAGAAGAACATAAAAATGCAATATCAGAACTAAGAGAGAGAGCTGATATGGACTGGATAGAGATAAGAAATGCCCGTTATAAACTCGAGGACCAAGAAAATCGCAGCAGGAGGAGAAACCTCCAGATAAAAGGGCTCCCTGAGGAAGTTAAAGATGAAGAATTGGGTGACGTACTTTGTGAACTGTTTAAAGTTGCTTTGAAACGGGACTTGTCTATGCCTATGCAGTTTGAAAGAGTCCATAGGATTCAGAGGTCCTATACTGTCCATAGGGATGTCCCAAGGGACATAGTTGCAAGATTTCAGGACTATGGCCTAAAGGATCAAGTTTCCCAAAGTACCAGAAACTCCATCCCTATGGAATATAAGGGAAGTAAAATCTTAATTTTTTTCTGATCTGTCACCAGAGACACTGGCCCATAAAAGGGCTTTTAAACCCCTGACAAGTCTTCTGTAAACAAAGGAGATCCCATACAGGTGGGGATTCCCAGCCTGCCTGTCTGTAAAGTATCAGGGAACATCTGCTTATGTCCGATTTCCAGAAGATGTAAGGGAATTCTGTAATAGACTGAACTTACAAATGGTTCAAGTAGAAAACTGGGAAAAAAGACCGGCAGCATGGAAAAGATGGAAAGAACAGGACTGGGAAAGAGCGTAGCTGATGAGTCTCAAACCAAGAATGTCAATTAGGACTCTTTAGTCATCCATTTTTTTTTCTTTGAGACTTGAATAACAAGGAATTGATCACCTGGGGGGGGGGGGGGGCGATATGGAGTAGGTACTAGCCTATCCTCCCGAGACCATTCCCAGATTGAGGAATTTGGCCTCGGGGAAGGGGAGGACAGGCTGGGCTCTCCATGGGAGGGCCAGCTCGGCAGGTCGCCAGGATGAGCGCGGACCGAGAGAGCTCAAATATTGATGTACAATATGTTTGGGGTGGGGGGGGGTCTCAATGTGTTCTGTATAAAGGTTTCTGTAAGCAGTTTTAGAGGTACTCGGGCCGTGGGTAAAATCGGAGGTCATTATTCCAACTGGTAATAAAAAATGTCTTAGGGGAAGCCCTGAAGCTAGTAGAAAGGGAATGTCAATTGGGGGGAAGAAGTAAAATGGGGATTACCTCCCCTAGTTGTCTAAGGAAATTGTATGGTATAGGCCGGACAATCAAAAATTTCAAAAGAAAAGATCTAGATTAAAAATAACTTATAATGTACGGGGACTCAATAGCCCCAATAAGCGATACCAGGTGTTGCAGGAGATGAAGAGTATGTCAGCCAATATGGTATTCCTCCAGGAAACCCATTTTAAGGAGACAGCAAGGTCAAGACTGAATTCAAAGGACTTTCCTTTGTGGTTTCATAGCTATTCTTCTAACAACAGATCAGAGGGAACCACGATAGGCTTTGATAAAAACACACAGTTTACTCTGGATGCCATGGAAATTGACCCGGACGGAAGTTATATATTTATTAAGGGTTCCCTATTTAATATGAGGTTTACTTTTGTTAATGTTTACTGTCCCAATTCCCGTCCAGTCAGGTACCTGAGGAAGATTCTGAACAAATTTGAGGGGTTCAGAGAGGGTAGGTTGGTTCTGGCAGGTGACCTGAACTTTGTCTTTGACCCGGCTCTAGACACTCAACCGGTATCTTTAAGATCAGAGGGCAAACATCTACAGGCAATTAAACACAAACTACATCAAATGCACTTGGTGGAGGCCTGGAGAATATTTCATCCAAGAGATAAAGACTTCTCATTTTACTCTTCCGTACATGGGTCCTACTCTAGAATAGACCATGTTCTTCTTGACCACCAGCTGCTGGAGGGCCTGAGAGAGATTGAAATCAAGTCAATAACACTCTCGGACCACGCTCCAGTGGAGATGTCCTTAGACATGGGGGGCGCCCTCCGGGACAGAGAGTTTGGAGAATGGACGAATCTCTCTTGAGAGACACCAGTATAGCTGACGAGATGGAGAAGGACATGTGTCTATTCTTTAAAGAAAATGATAAGGATAATATAGATAGATCGGTTCTATGGGAAACCATAAAGTATATATGAGAGGGAAGATGATATCAGAAAAGGTTAAGAAGAATACAATTTGGCAGGCTCAGAAAAGAACCTTGTTAGAAGAAATACAGGCTCTGGAGCAGAAACATAAAAACAATCTGGAAGAGCAAACCCTGACCATATTAACTAGGAAGAGAGAAAGTTTACGGGAACTACTGGAATAGGAAACTAAGTGGGTATTTCCTTGTCAAATATCTTTATTTGTAAATGTCAAAGAATTGAACAAACAGTATAACACAGATACATTACAATTAAGGAATAAGTTCTTTCGTAAGTACGTCATCTTGAAAATTTCGTATAATGAGCACGTTATAACCTTGGTGGATAATTTGCAACAATCTTATACCGATTAATCAAGAGGTAGAAAAACTTGAAACAAAATTTGAAGCCTAAAATACCATACTTATATATCCGTTAAGTAAGTCTACTTATTATATAAACAGTTGAAGCTTCAATCTTATATTACTGACCTAAGATAACTTAAGTGGAATATGTACAGCAAACATCAAAACGTCAGAACAAAAAATAAAAAGGGGGGGGGGAGGAGGGGGAGGATAAGGTAAGGGAGTCTGCAGGACTAGGCCGGGAGACGCCTCCACTTGAGCAAGAAATGTAGCTACTGCCACGATGGCTGGGCTACCATGGCAACAACACATCATTATTAAAAGTATTAGATGTAGTATAAGTAATCCAAGGCATCCACTCTTTTTCAAACTTGGTGATTGTATCCGAGTCCATGGCCGACATTTTGGCATGTGTCATTGCTTTATTTGTTCTGGATAAGACTTCATTTACTGACAGGTTTGGGGATTTCCAAGCCTTTGCAAGAGTTTGCTTGGCAGCTGTAAAGAGCTGCCTTATGAGTTTAAATTGTGTATGCGTTAAATTGGCAGGTTTTAAGTTGAGTAAAGCCGATTTGGGGTCTAAAGAGATATTCTTGTTTGTCAGTATGTTTGCCAATTGAAACATTTCTGACCAAAATTTTTGCGCTTTCGGACACGACCACCAGGTGTGATAGTATGTGCCTGTGTTAGAGCATCCCCTAAAGCATAGTTCTGAGTAATTCTGAGTATATTTAGCCACTCTAGCTGGCACAAAGTACCATCTAGAAAGCACCTTGTAGTTTGTTTCTGACGCTAACACGTTTGGGGATGCAGTTTTGGTGCTATACCATATTTGGCTCCAATCCAAGTCACTCAATTCCGCTCCCAAGTCCTCCTCCCATCTGCGGACATATAAAAGTTTCCCAGTGTTGGGTTGTGTTACTAGTTGGGAATAGAGGGTAGATATCAAGCTTCTTGCATGTGGATCTTTTTTACATATGGATTCAAAGACCGATAATTGAGTAGATGAAGTAGAAGCATCTGCCGGGGGTTGGAATTTTTATTTTATTTGCAGGTACCTAAATAGCTTACTTTGTGGGATACCGTATGTTTTGCATAAAGTTGGAAAGGGAATGATGGATGAAGAATCTAGAAATTTGTATTTTTGAATGCAGTCTTTTTTCACCCATTCTTTGAATGTGCCTGGATAGACCCATGCTGGGTAAAATGCCGGATTCTTGAAGAATGAAAGTAATGGTGTTAGTGGGGATTGCAGGCGGTTTTTATTTTTGACTTTGTCCCATAAGGATAGCGAGTGTTTAATGATGGGATTGCTTATATGTTTACGTAGTTTTGGAGTGATCCAAAGTATGTTAGATATTGGTATGGGGTCACTTTCTAGCGCTTCTATAGCTACCCAAAGAGCTGAGGTATTTTGTTAGATTTGCTAATTGTGCAGCTTGATAATAAAGCAAAAAGTTGGGATACCCAAGTCCTCCATTGACTTTGGGAAGGTGAAGGGTGTGGGGTTTAATTCTAGGTTTAGAGGCGCCCCAGATGAAGGAAGAAATTCTTCTTTGAACTATTCTAAGATAGTAAGCCGGTATTGGGATGGGAAAAACTCTGAAGAGATAAAGAAATTTTGGAAGGATTGTCATTTTGATGGCATTTATTTTCCCAAACCAGGACAGCGGGAGTTGGATCCAAGATTTCAAGAGGCTTGTTATTTGTTTTAGGAGAGAAGGATAATTATGTGAGAATAAGTCAGATATATCTGCCGTCAGGTAAATTCCTAAATATGGAATGCTTTTTATTGGCCATTCAAAAGGTTTTGCGGCACTTAATTCTGTGGATGAGAGCGAGATATTTAAGGCCCGGCATTTTTTGGGGTTTATTGCGAGACCCGTAAAAGACGCAAAGTGGTTCAGAATTGGGATTAGATTGGGGCCTGAAACCTGGGGCGATGAGAGAAATAGAAGAATGTCGTCTGCGTATAAACATATCTTGTGTTTGATACCACCCAAATCTATGCCTAGGACTGTAGGATTGGATCTGATCTTTTGGGCGAGGGGTTCTACAAGGAGGGCAAACAATAATGGAGATAATGGGCATCCCTGTCTCGTACCTCTTTGTACGTTGAAAGTATCCGATTTGTACCCCGCGTATTTTACGTAAGCTTTAGGGTTTTTATAAAGCTCCAGGACCCACCTTATATAATTGGGACCAAATCCCCATTTCTGCAGATTATATTCTAAATATGACCAAGAAACTGAATCGAAAGCTTGCTTTATATCTAAGGAGACAAAACACGCAGGGATTCCTCTCTTTTTAGCGATGTATGCTATTAAGTTTGCCCTCCGTATATTATCCCCCGCCTGTCTCTTGGGCATAAACCCCACTTGATCTCGATGGATCAGGGATCCAATGAATTTGTTTAGACGTTGTGCTAGTATTTTGCCTAGCAATTTAATGTCTGTGTTCAGCATAGATATTGGGCGGTAGTTTTCGCTGAGAGCAGTGTCAGTAAGCGGTTTAATTGTGGCCATTAGCGATTCTTGCCTGAAGGATTTTTGTTTTAACAGGTCATTGAAAGCATCTGCCAACCTTGGGGAGACTAGATCTATAAAGGTTTTGTAATATCTAGCTGAGAACCCATCTGGTCCAGGTCGTTTGTTTAATTTAAGATCTTTGATAGCTGTTGCTACATCCTCTTGAGTTATTGTCTCGTCTAGCTGTGATTTTTGGGCTTCATTTAATTGCGGTAATTTGATTTAGGAATAAAATGAGTTAGCCTCTGTTTTGTTGAACGAGTTTGTTTCCGAGTATAGTTTCTTTAGGTGGGAGCTGAATTTATGCACTATCTTGATTGGATTGCTGGAGATATTTTTATTTGCAATTTTTAATCTTATTGGATTGTAGGTTTTATTGATAGAGTTTAGTGCTCTTGCTAAGTATGTTCCTGGTTTGTTGGCATTTTTATAAAACGCGTGTTTGGACCTAAGTATTGTTTTGTCTGCTGAGTCAGTGAGGAATAGATCGTATGCTTTATCGAGACGCGCTTTAGTATTGGGGGTGTGATTCTGTTGGAAGGCCAAGAATGCTAAATTGTGTTCTGTTTCTAGATTTTTTGCTAATTGTTTACGTTCACACTTAAGGATTCCCAGTTGCCGTTGGAAGGTCCCTCTCAACACTGGCTTGTGAGCTTCCCAGAGTGTTAGCGGGGAGATTTCTGGGGTCGCATTTAGTTCTAGATACTCTTTTAAGCTCTGTTCAATTACTAAGCAGTAAGTTGGATGTTTGAGCAGTATTTCAGGGAGATACCAAGTTGGGTCGTGATTTTTAGGGATCGCTGATGCTATTGTGGTGAGTACCGCATTGTGATCTGACCAGGGAATGGGAATAATGCTGGAGGCTAGTACCTCCAGCAGCATTCCAGTTGTTAAAAATATGTGGTCTATGCGACTAGATGATTGATTAGGATTAGAGAAATACGTGTAGTTACGTTTCGTTGGGTTAGTTTCTCTCCATGTGTCTACTAATTTGTATTTGGCTAGAAGATTAGCAAAATTCCATTTAGCTTGGTTTTTCGGAGGGGAATAGGGCGTTTTGTCCAGGAAAGGGAGGAGGACCTGGTTTGAGTCTCTGCATACGAATAGGGATCCCACTTTATGTGCATCAATAGTTTGGAAGAGATGTGACATGAATGACAAATGGTTAATGTTAGGAGCGTAATAAGACATTATAGTCACTGCCGTGTCCATGATATACCCAGTTAGGATTATGTAACGGCCTTCTGGATCTTTGATTTCTGTTTTCAAAGTGAATGGTGTAGTCTTGTGGAATGCTATTAAGGTACCTCTCTTTTTAACAGAGGCGGATGCTGTGTATACTTGTGGATAGGATGCGTTATAATATTTAGGGGTAGCAGTAGGAGTGAAGTGAGTTTCTTGTAGGCAAATTACGTGCGCTTTCTTGGCCTGGAAGTATCTGAATGCCTTTGTGCGCTTTTGTGGTGTGTTTAGGCTTTGCACGTTAAGTGACAGTATATTCAGCGGAGCCATGGCAGCCAAACCAACATGCAATTCTTACCGTAATTCCATGAGCAGCGTTCTCCCGGCCCACTCCACGCAGACAGATGGGGAGGAGGATTAGGGAAGGATTGAGAGAAAAAAACCTTAAAAAGAAAATGAGACATTACTAGGTGTTAAATCTTTAAGCATCAGCATACCAAGTGAGTATTCAAGCAAGACCCGTGATGGGAGGATTGCTCCCCCATCAGGGGGAAGGGAGCGTAAGTGGGTATTTCATAATACGTGCAAGAGATTTTATGCTATGGGTAATAAATCAGGGAAACTCATAGCAAGGATAATTAAGCCTAAAAATGCACAACATTACATCTTAAAAATCAAGGATAAGAAAGGAGATATGAAGCATTCGACCAAAGATATAACAGAAACCCTAATAGAGTATTTCCAAAACCTGTATAAAGTTAATAAAGATCTAGACATAACAGAAATGCAGAACAGGGAAAGGAAAATGGGACAATATCTTGAGGGCTCTAAGACTCTGCGAATGGCAGTAGAAGATGCTATTAATCTAGAGAAAGATATAACTAGAGAAGAAATAAGTCAAACAATCAAAAATATTAAAATGGGAAAGAGTCCGGGTCCTGATGGGTATACGTCTCTTTACTATAAGAGATATGGAGAGACTCTAAGGCCCCGTACACACGATAGAATCCATCTGCTGAAAAATCCCAGCAAATGGGTTTCAGCGGATAGATCCTATGGTGTGTACACTCCAGCGGATCTGTTTCCGCGGATATTTATCCCCTGGGATGGATTCCAGCAGATCGAATATTTGCTGACATGCCAAACAAATCCATCTGCTGGAATCCATCCCAACGGATGGATCCGCTGGTCTGTATAGACTCACCGGATCCATCCGTCCGAAGGGATCCCCCGCATGCGTCGTAATGATTCGACGCATGCGTGGAATTCCTTATATGACAGCGTCGCGCACATCGCCGCGTCATAATCGCGGCGACGGCGCGACACGTCATCGCCAGAGGATTTTGGCGCGGATTTCAATGCGATGGTGTGTACGCGCCATCGCATAGAAATCCGCGGAAATCCTCAAGAGGATTTATCCGTGGAAACGGTCCGCTGGACCGTATCCGCGGATAAATCCTCCCGTGTGTATGGGGCCTTATACCTTACTTTCAGGATTATATGAACTCAATTGGTAGAGGCCTGGCAATTCGTGAGGAGTCCCTGGGAGCCCACATAACCCTTATAGGAAAGGGTGGGAAAGATCCTACGATCTGTACAAGTTATAGGCTCACCTCTTTGATAAATGTCGATATAAAGATATACGCGAAGATCTTGGCCGAGAGAATAAGACCACTGATGGTGGGGCTGATAGACAAAGATCAGGCGGGTTTTGTTCCTGGGAGGGAAACACGGGACAATGTGCTGAGAGGACTCTTCCTGATACAAAAAGCCAGGAAGAGTAAAACACTGGTAATGTTTATGTCTCTTGACGCCGAAAAAGCGTTCGACAGACTTGATTGGAAATTTATGACAGCAACACTTAGATATATAGGAATGGGTCCCAGAATCCTCAGGTTGATAGAAGCATTATATTCTAAACCCTCGGCACAGCTCCAAGTGAATGGTACCATGTCGGAGAGTTTTCCACTTTTTAATGGGACCCACCAGGGCTGTCCGCTCTCTCCCCTATTATTTGTCCTCTCACTGGAACCCTTATTGGCCACAGTTAGATCTAATGAGGAGATAAAGGGGGTGAAGGTAGATGGGAGGGAACACAAGATCTCTGTGTTTGCGGATGATATGATGCTCTATGTATCAAATCCAATACAGACACTACCAAAAATTATGGAGGAATATGGAAAATATGGAGAAATCTCAAATCTAAAAATAAATAGGGATAAAACGGAGACTCTGATTATATCGATGGGCTCAAAAGAACGCAGAGATCTTGGGACCCTCTATCCCTTTACATAGAAACGGAAGGTTATGAAATACCTAGGGATACTTCTGTCAAATTCAGAAAGGGACCTATATGTTGACAACTATATCTCATTATTAATTAAAATCAAAGGGGAACTCAAAAGCTATCGGACAGATGTAATATCTTGGTTCGGTAGAATAAATATCAAAATGATGATATTACCTAAAGTCCTGTACATATTCCAAGTACTCCCAATTAAAATCCCAGAAGTGTATTTCAAAATACTAGGGAAAATAATAAGGGGATACATATGGAAAAATAAGAAATCCTGTATCTCTGCGGAGATTCTGTCCAGACCCAGAAGCGAGGGCGAAATACAACTACCAGATTTTAATAGATACTACGAGGCAGCGGTATTGAAAAGGATAACTGATTGGTTCCAGGAGGAGGGACAAAGGAAAAAATGGGTCGGTATAGAGGAGAACTTGTGCAGGAAAAATCTGGAAATAAAAATATGGATACCAAAACAATACAGAGGTCTCTCAGGGGATACTCCATTAATAACTAAAGAAACCTTTAGGATATGGGACAGAATATGTAAAATTAAAAGATGGCTCTACAATAGCCCTCATTTGCCCCTCACAGGAACGTACTACTTTCCGCCAGGGAGAGAGGGTGGCCGGTTTCTGAGATGGGCAACGACGGACATACTGAAATTAAAAGTTGTAATGAAAGGAGATACTCTGAGCCCCCTGATGGATCTACAAGAAAGGTTTGGAGCCATGGAAGGCGACGACTGGAGGTACAGACAAGTCCAGCACTTTGTCCAATCTCTACCAAAGCCCTTACGGGCATCGGATGAGCCGAACATATGGGAGAAGCTCATAGAACGGAGGGGCTTGGGTAGACAAGGGATATCAAAAATATATAGTATACTGCTTTCGGCGAGAGGATCAGAGATGCCGAAGTTTGTAAGGGCTTGGGAAGTAGAACTAAAACTAAACCTACCGGAGGACAAGAAGAGACAGGTTCTGGACTACGTTCACTCTTCTTCTATAGATACTAAAACAAAAGAGATGAACTACAAGCTTTTGACTAGATGGTATTTTGTCCCACTGAGACTTCACAGAATAGAAGGAGAAACGTCATCCTTATGCTGGCGAGGATGTGGGCAGGAGGGAACTCACACCTACATCTGGTGGCAGTGTCCTCGGATACAGATATTCTGGAAAGAGGTCTTAGGTCTGATAAAAAAGATTAGTGGGATAGAGGTGAAAAGCGACCTTTGGGCCTGTTTGTTCCACTGCATGATGACCCCAAGGAAAAAATATAGAATGTCCCTGGTCTCTTACTTACTGAATGGAGCAAAGGCAGTAATACCAAAGAATTGGAAGGAAGAAAATGCCCCATCAGTGGGGGATTGGATCAGGGAGGTGGGTAGGATGGGAGATGAATGAATGTAGAGCACATATGAGGAGACCTGGAGAGAGTTTAGGAAAACAGAAACCTTTATTAACACTCTAGGTCATTAGGGGGGGTGGGGTGGGGGAGATAATACAGTCTTTTACTTCATCACCTTTTTTTTTTTTTAAACCACGAGGGGGTTTGAATCCTCAGGTTACAGAGACTGTGTTAGACAATCAATCCATGGGTCATGCATAACAAAGGAAACCGGACCATAGTGTGATATCGTTTGAACTCATGTTTAATAAAAAATGTAAAATCCTACTTACAAACATCCATGTAAATTAGGCGTGTAAAAACAGATGCCGGCTGGCATAACAGGAGCCCTTCCTCCCAGCGTAGAACGCGGTGACGTCACTGTTCTACGCTAGGTGGAAGGGCTCCTGGTATGCCAGCCGGCATCTGTTTTTACATATTTTTTTACATATGGGTTTTATTAAACCTGAGTTCAAACGATATCACGCTATGGTCCGGTTTCCTTTGTTATGCATGACCCATGGATTGATTGTCTAACACGGATCTGATGTCTCTGTAACCTGAGGATTCAAACCCTCTCGTGGTTTTATTCACCTTGGTTCCATCCTGCCGTTGATTACTATACACTGCTGTTGTTTATCCATTATCTGGTAAGCTGCTCTCCATGTGGTGGTGGTTCCCACGGATATCAAGTGCACCTCTGTGTTGTTTGCGAATTCCCGAATCTAAGGCCTAGTACACACGACAGGATCGATCCGCGGCAACGGTCCGGAGAACCGTTTCCGTGGATAAATCCTCTGGCGGATTTTGATCTCATGGTTGTACTAACCATGAGATCAAAATCCCAGCGGAATTCCCTCCGCGGTGACGTGTCACGCCGTCGCCGCGATGATGACGCGGCGCGACGTGCGCGACGCTGTAATATAAGGAATTCCACGCATAATCTTAGACTTTCTGGACAAAATTGAACTCCCCCAAATATCATCTACTCAATTGGAGGACTTAAATTCTCCCTTTTCAGAAGCTGAAATCGCTAAAGCCATAGACTCCCTTCCTAATAACAAAGCTCCCGGGCCTGATGGCTTCACCGGAGAGTATTATAAGGCATTCAAACTGGAACTAGTCCCCTATTTAGCAAGTATTTTTAATCAAGCTGCCTCCTTGTCCTTTTTCCCATCGGAGATGCTCAGGGCTATGACTGTGGCGTTGCCGAAGCCTGGGAAGGACCCTGAGTCACCCCAAAATTTTAGGCCCATTTCATAACAATGATTTGAAGTTATATGCCAAGCTCCTTGCCAACAGATTGGTGGACCTTTTGCCGTCACTGATACACCTGGACCAATCGGGGTTCACAAGGGGCCGACAGACAGCCGATGCTACCAGGCGCCTAATCAACATCGTACATCTAGCCAATCAAACAAAGACGCCTTCTCTGCTCCTTGCTTTGGATGCAGAGAAGGCGTTTGACAGAATCCATTGGGAATACTTGGCCAAAGTGCTTTCCAAATTTGGGTTTGAGGGCAGAATATATTCGGCTATTATGGCACTTTACACGACCCCCTCAGCCCAGGTTTATATATTGGGGATGCTCTCCAAGTCATTCAATATTTCCAATAGAACCCGCCAGGGGTGCCCATTGTCCCCTCTTATATTTAATCTCCTTATGGAACCCTTGGCAACTTATATACGATCTCACCCCCAGATAAGTGGCTTCATGGATGGAGGCGTACAGCATACCATAAGCCTCTTTGCGGATGACATGATCTTGATGCTCACCAATGTTGAGTCCTCTCTGGCTTTGGTTCACCAGGTGTTGCAATTTTTTACGACAGTATCATACTTTAAAGTCAATGAAACCAAGTCGCATATTTTGGGATTGGGAATTCCTGCCCAAATTAAACATGCCCTCAGCACAAGGTTTCCCTTTACATGGAATGAGAAAGGTATATCTCTTACCTCCATGACCCCTGAGTTGGTGAAAGAGAACTACACTCCATTTTTGCAATTGCTACGTACCAAATTGGATGCTCTGGCAAAATTCGAACTATCCTGGTCAGGACGTCTGGCCGCCTTCAAAATGCAAATCCTCCTTCAACTACTATATATATTTAGAACTTTGCCCATTCCGGTCCCTACCTCCCTCTTCCTCTCAGCACAATCTACTCTCAACAAATTTCTCTGGGGAGGTTGATGGGCGCGATGTGCATTCAGCAAAATTATTAAGCATAGGAGGGTTGGAGGTATAGGCCACACCCATATCAAGGACTATTATACAGCCTTAATCTTAGCCCAGCTGAAAGGCTGGTTCCATTACTCCACTCCATCGCTGTGGGCTGCTCTTGAACAACAACAGGTCCCGGGCCGGAATCTCTTTAATTATCTTATCACAAGCAACCTCCGTTCGAACCCTTCCCTGGACGTTGGACCGACTATAAGAGCATCTACTGATGCATGGCGAATACTAACATCGCAGGATTCCCCACAGTACAAACTTACCCCAATGAGATTTCCACTGACTGCTCTATCCCTTCTTATCCCTGATATCTCTATGGCAGGCTGGGGTCCTGGTGGGGAGCTGGACTTGATGGACTTATATGTGGGACCTGCACTTAAGATATTTAGAGCTCTTCAACTGGAGTACTCTATATCCCCGACTGAATACTTTAGATATGGGCAAATATCACACCTATTGAAACAACGAACGAGCCTAAATACCTTCTGTGATACATTTGCCTATATGTCTCAGTGTACTGCTCCCTGCTAGCCATGGGTAGAGGTAGAAAGGAATTTCATGTGTGATTCATTCCTCTGACCGGTTATTGACGTGCTAATGTCCCCTCACTATTCTAAACGTTAATTGATCTATTGTGTTGTGTAAAGAAGATCTGTGTTTACCCTTAAAAGATGTGTATTGTATCATCAGGCTAAATGATTAGAGAAGTAGTATGTTAATTATTCTGATTGCTTCAGTGTAGTAATTAACTCCAGTGATGTCTTTATCTAAAGAAATGTGTCTGCATGGTCGGCTCCGACTTGTCTCCTATAATCTGTATGGGAAACCCCACTGTGTGAGGGGGGGGGCGTTCCTAACAGGCTGTAACCACATATAAGCTGAGTTTTTGTGTCAATAAAGTGTCTTGGTTCCAGCATCCAGTCTTGACTCATGTGTGGGGAATCCTGTGATGTTCTTGTATGGAGAGGAGGGAATGCTTGACGGGGATATCATACCGATACCGTCACAAATTGGTTGGCAGCAGCGGGATCTTCCCTTCTACTCTCCTTCACACCCGGATTCCAAGCAGACACTGGAAGAACTACTGGAAGGATTGCTAGCAACAAAACCAAGCGGGTCATCATAGCGGAATCAATGGAGATAGACCAGGAGGACGGGATTGCAGCAACGCCAGCAGTACAAGAGATGGATACACCAGTGATTCAGGAGGAGGAATCGCCAGCCAACAAGCTAATGAGAGAGAAGCTAGCGTGGTTCGGCCCGAACCCAACGCCGGATGTGGTGCTGAAAGTGATGGACCTGTTAGCGGAGGAGGCTAAACAAATAAGGGACGCAGAACTACAGAAGGCTAAACAAATAAGAGACACAGAACTACAGAAGGCTAAACAAATAAGGGACGCAGAACTACAGGAGGCTAAAGAAATAAGGGACGCAGAACTACAGAAGGATAAACAAATAAGGGACGCAGAACTACAGTTAAAACTGGCAGCAGTCCAACAAGCAGCCGCACCTTCTCCGAACAGTGAGTACAGCACAGCAGACGCAAGGAAGATTCCGTTTAGCGCTTTTAAAGCTTTTGATGAAAAGGACTGTGAAATTGATAACTACCTGGCGGATTTTGAGCGACAATGTAACCTGCACCGAATAGCTAGAAGAGAGTGGGTTGCAATATTGTCAGGCAAACTGTCAGGCAAAGCTTCTGATGCTTTCCGGACCGTGCCAGATCAGGATATCCATAGCTACGCCCGGGTTAAAGAAGTGCTCCTGGCTCGTTATGCAGTAACCCCAGAGTCCCACCGACAGAAGTTCAGGGACTCACGCAAAACCACGAAAGACTCTTACGCAGAATGGGCATGCCAGTTATCCCTGTCGGCCTCTAACTGGGTTAACAGCAGCCAGGCCACCACCGCAGAGGACATTTTGCAACTAATGCTCCTGGAGCAATTTTACAATCACATCCAGACGGATGTCAAAGATTGGGTGAGAGATCGCAGGCCCATGACTCTACCAGAGGCCGCGAAGTTGGCGGATGAATATGCGGATACTCGCAAGACAAACCAGGTCACACCACGGGTACAACCTCCACGACCAACGGCGCCCTCACACCCACCAGCCGCTAGATACCAACCTCCTAACAGACCGGTGACATCTAGCCCTCGCTATCCACGCCAGGAGGACAACGAACAACGCTGCTTCCGGTGCAAACAGTTGGGTCACTTCAAGCAGAATTGCCCCATGAATGACAACACCAGGTCAAATTGGTCTCAACCTGGGTACCGCCCACCAGCAGCAGCCCATTGTGTAGACTCGGCTTGGGATCCCCAGGAGCGGGGTCGGGAAGAACCATTGGGCACCCCTTACGAAGCCCTCATGGTACAATCTGCTATTACGGACAACAGGGAACACCATTGTCAGCTGGTCATGGGCGACAGCCATGAGACGGAGGGGCCCTGGAGGGAGCTGGGCAGAAAGAGGCACCGCCAGCTACCCTCCAAGAAAAAGAGGTCCTGGAAGTCATATAACCAGCGGACCTGGGAGGAGAAGAAGCGACTGGAGGAGAGGGAGTCGCAGCGGGCGTCCCAGATGCGGGCCGAGATGTTCGCCAAGGGCCCACCGGTGGCCCCTTACACCACCACCCAGTTCCTGATGATGAAGGACCACGTGGAGAGCCTGCAGGACATGAGCAAGCAGGATCTGATCCGTGAGTACATAGAGCTGGAGGAGTGCATAAGCCGCATGGAGGAGGAGAACAACCACCTGAGGTCACAGCAGGCTGACCCCCCCAGGCTCCATGAACTGGAGATGGAGCTGGAGAAGCTCCAAGAGGAGAACCGGCGGCTGCGGAGGGAGCAGGGGGTGGCTGACCTTATGGGGCTCTGAGTCCCCTCTCTCTCCCCCCCCCCCGGACTCTGAGCACCAGTGCTACAACAAATATAACTTTTCCTTTTTATGAATCTCCTGTGATTGTCACTTCAGAGCCATAACTTGCCCCCTCCCATAGCGGGACACCTAGACGGCGGCGCACAGACCCATTCGCTGTCTTCACACTGACTTCTGGTGACTTTGCAGATCGCACAAAGACTTGGGGACTGACCGGCGTGTGATCTGACGACCCGGTGACATACCTGAGTCTGAAGCAGTTGTCAAGGGAGGTCAGTCATGCCAAACGGAGTTAACCTCGGACTAAAAGCTCTGAACCCGTCAACCCTACTGGACCAGGGAAGGTCCAACCGGATTTGCCGGAGCAGGGAGCAAAAGGGGGGCCATTGTGATACATTTGCCTATATGTCTCAGTGTACTGCTCCCTGCTAGCCATGGGTAGAGGTAGAAAGGAATTTCATGTGTGATTCATTCCTCTGACCGGTTATTGACGTGCTAATGTCCCCTCACTATTCTAAACGTTAATTGATCTATTGTGTTGTGTAAAGAAGATCTGTGTTTACCCTTAAAAGATGTGTATTGTATCATCAGGCTAAATGATTAGAGAAGTAGTATGTTAATTATTCTGATTGCTTCAGTGTAGTAATTAACTCCAGTGATGTCTTTATCTAAAGAAATGTGTCTGCATGGTCGGCTCCGACTTGTCTCCTATAATCTGTATGGGAAACCCCACTGTGTGAGGGGGGGCGTTCCTAACAGGCTGTAACCACATATAAGCTGAGTTTTTGTGTCAATAAAGTGTCTTGGTTCCAGCATCCAGTCTTGACTCATGTGTGGGGAATCCTGTGATGTTCTTGTATGGAGAGGAGGGAATGCTTGACGGGGATATCATACCGATACCGTCACACCTTCCTCCCATGGCATATAGCTCAATATTACCTAGCAAAACGCACAAATATTAAAAGGCATATCATTGTTTTATTCCTACCTTCAGGAAAAATTAACATTCACCAAATCTTCTGATATGCAAGCCTGGGAGAGAGATTTCAATGCAGTATATTCAGCCGATCAGTGGCAGACGGCCCTGAGGGTAACATACTCCTCCACCAAATGTGTAAATCTACAGTACTATTACCACGGTTCTACATGAGAACTGGCCCCTCAGACATGATGGGTTACAGGAAATTAGTTACTCTCATTTGTTATGTGTGTTACCATCATAGTGTTATAGGCTAAGTTGTTTCTACGCCTTGTGACCTATTTCACCAATATGTTTATTTTTCTTTTGTTTGTGTCATTTATGTCTAAAACTGTTAAAACTAATGTAGCACCCCCTTTACTTTCAGTAAGGGCACTACGCTAAAGTTAGTGGGAGAATGAGAGAGGTAAGTTGCTCTCATTTTTGATTGTGTTAAATTTGGCTGTCGCCAATTCTGGATTGTTCTGTGGGTCAATCTGTATGTCCAGAGATGTGGTCTCATCTCTGGACGGCAGATGGCGCCAGAGGGGATCCAGGCAGAGCCGCTTCTTCCCAGCAGCCAATGAGAGGAGTTGAGCCTCTGTGCATGCTGAGAGGGGGTATTTCTGTGGCAGAAGCCGTTGTTCTTGGTTCTTCGCGTTTTTTTTTTAATCTTATTGGATTGTAGGTTCCGTTTCTATGGATTGTAGGTTTTATTGATAGAGTTTAGTGCTCTTGCTAAGTATGTTCCTGGTTTGTTGGCATTTTTATAAAACGCGTGTTTGGACCTAAGTATTGTTTTGTCTGCTGAGTCAGTGAGGAATAGATCGTATGCTTTATCGAGACGCGCTTTAGTATTGGGGGTGTGATTCTGTTGGAAGGCCAAGAATGCTAAATTGTGTTCTGTTTCTAGATTTTTCGCATTTAGTTCTAGATACTCTTTTAAGCTCCGTTCAATTACTAAGCAGTAAGTTGGATGTTTGAGCAGTATTTCAGGGAGATACCAAGTTGGGTCGTGATTTTTAGGGATCGCTGATGCTATTGTGGTGAGTACCGCAGTGCGTATCCTGGTTCCAGGCGCGGCACCCACCTTTAGGGTGTGCGCACATTGCGGGCCCCACCACTATGGCCTACCTTACCTGGGGTCACGCACAACGCAGAGTTCCCTGCTGGCCTGGAGCAACTGATGCCACAAAGGGGCCCCAGTGACTGACTGGGTCCCCCTTCTACTGAGGAGATCCCAGGCTGTATGCCGTTCGGTGGGGGATCGGCTTGAGGAGAACCCGGAGGCAGGTTGTCCAAAAGGGCTTGAACGAACCATCGGGGATCTGGTGACCGGGACATTGACAGGTACACTTCCACTGTCAACCGGTGACCCTAGCGCAAAATTCCTGGGAGGATAAGATCAACTAGTTAGCTCATCCAAGTTCTAGGCCTGTGGCAGAGGCCCCATCAAAGCCAGGTCTGTGGCAGAGACCTGCTCCTCCCAGCATCCTTAAAGTGACACTTCGGCTGCCAGGCCTGTGGCAGGGGTCTGTCCGGGGGCACTTCACCCACTCTGGCTGGAGTGGCGACGAACTGTACTACTATTGCTGAAAGCAGGATTGCTTTCTTTTTCATCCAAGCCTAATACCGCAAAGTTCTTCACTTCATCAACCTTTTCTGTCCACCTCAAGTTGATGTTGGCCGTGTTGGGCCAAGAAATAAAGCATTCAGAAAACCTTACCTACGGATTGGACATTCGCTTATTGCTCTGCTCACTACTTTCACCCCTAGACAACACATGGAGGTAACTTAATACGCTAATCCCAAAACAATCAGCGGCTCCTCCGGGGGTAGCACTACACTAATAAAAAACTATTGAAATAAAAAAAAAAAAAAGGTTAGTGTGCACAGGAAATCATATAATTGCATCTGCATAAAACCCTGGCAGAGGAACATCCCACCAATTACCATAGGAGGGGAAGTTATCCTGCCTCGCTGTTTTCATCTTCAGCAAGGGGTACAGACTGAGATCTAGTCACTGGCTGGGATCTTTGAGAGGCCGTGGGTGTGGACTGTAAATCTGGCTGTAGTGGCACATAAACTGCTTCTGACAGAGGCATCAGATGATTGCGATGCCAAGTCTTCAGTGGGCCTGTGCTTCCCTCTGGCCGGATTTGATATACTGGGAATCCTGGAAGATGCTTGCAAATGACATAGGGCTGTGACTTCCAGCGGTCAGCCAACTTGTGCTTTTCATGGACACTCAGGTTTCTCAGCAGTACCTTGTCATCCGGCTGTAGGTCCTGCACTTGTACCTTGAGGTCAAAGTTAATTTTGTTTCTCTGTCCTCGGGCATATGAGGCAGCTTGAGCCTTATCATAGGCGGTCTTCAGACATCTCTGCAGGTGATCCACATACCCTCTGTGTTGCTAAGGTATGGTCGAGGTATGTGCCGAAGGCCAAGTCTACTGGCAGCCGGGCCCACCGTCCGAACATCAAACTATAGGGAGAGTAACCTGTGGCTTCATTGGCGTTGCCATTATAAGCATGCATGATAGCCACTATATGCTTTCTCCAGTGCTGCTTTTGTTCTGAATTTAGAGTTCCGAGCATATCCAGGAGGGTTCGATTGAATCTCTCTGTTTGAGGATCTGCTTGAGGTTGATACGGGCTGGTTTTAGACTTCCTGATGCCCAACAGGACTAAAAGTCTCTTGATGAGACTACTCTCAAAATCTCTCCCTTGATCAGAGTGGATGCGTTAGGACAGACCATAGTGCACAAAGAATTTCTCCACGAAGATCTTGGCCACGGTGGATGCTTGTTGGTCCCTCGTGGAAAACGCCAGGACATACCGAGTGTAATGGTCAGTCACAACCAGGATATTTCCCTGCCCGCTAAGATCAGGCTCCAGGCACAGAATGTCAATGCACACCAGCTCCATGGGTCCATGGCCCATCAGAGTCTGCACAGAGGGCCTCCCTTACATCAGAGTCCGCACAGAGGGCCCGCTTACATCAGAGTCCGCACAGAGGCCCCCCCTTACATCAGAGTCCGCACAGAGGCCCCCCTTACATCAGAGTCCGCACAGACCCCATATACATCAGATCTGATGTAAGGGGTGTTATGGGAAACTTTTTTTTTATCCAGAAAAAAAGTTTATTGAAGCACCAATAAACATACATCGAGGTTACGCTCAAGTAGAAAAATAAAAGACATTCCATTACAAATCCTGGCATAAACAAACCATGCCACTGCACCACGCACATACATGTCAATAGTCAATCCCGGCCCTGCCCAGTCTCCACCTTCCACTGTAGATGGCCCCCATATTCCGCTGACCAGGCCCAGTCACAATCCAAAAAGCATGCTTAAGTACTCAGGCCTAGCAGCCTACTCGTGACCAGGTCCACCGGGGCCAAGCCCGGTACATCCAGCCACGCGCCCCACAGCTTCTCAAACTTCTGGGAGCACCCTCTATGTTGGTATATCACCTTTTCTTTCCGGAAAATTTCCCCCATTGTATTAATCCACTCCTTCATACTAGGAGGCTCCTCCGATATCCAATGTGACATTATGAGCTTGCGTGCCAAGAATAGAGACCTAATTACAGCCACTCTAGTACCTTCCTCCCATTCCAGCTCCTCCAATATAAGGAGCAAAACGGACGTTACTTACCGGTAACGGTGTTTCTATGAACCTTCCAGGACGGCACCCGAGAGATGATGGCTCCTCCCCACAGGAAACACAATCACTTAACAATTTAAAAGTCCCCACCCTTCCCCTTGATCCTCAGTATGAATTAGAGTAGTCCTGAACTGGTTCACAAGGGACATTGTTCCGTATAGGTACTTACCACCTAGCGTTTAGCTTATCTTTTCCCTCCACATAGGGCGGGAAGTAGGCCTGCCGTCCTGGAAGGTTCATAGAAACACCGTTACCGGTAAGTAACGTCCGTTTTCTCTCATCACCTTCCAGGACGGCACCCGAGAGGATAGACGAGTAACCAACAGGCCTACTTTAGGGTGGGACCCTTGCCTGCAAGGTCTTTTGCTAGATGTCAGAATCTAATTTTATTTCACCACTTCCACTTCCTAGTGTGTGATGAGGGTATCCTAGCTGGATCATGAAAATGACCTGCAGGTCTGCTCCACCTATGCTCCTGTCTCCTCTTTGGATGCAGAGTCTAGGTGGCACGTGCTCTTAAAGAAAAAAATTCTGAGAGCTTGAGTATTCTTTAGGATAGAAAGGTTGGCTGCGCCAATATTCTAGCCATCGTGGTTGATAGTGTCTGCAAAGCTGCATAAGACCATCCAAAGTTTAGTCAGAGATTTGTTCTGTGAAACAAAGACCTACTTTGACCAACCCAGAAAAAAACAACATGTGGTTTTAAGCCACTAGTCTGTACAGGAGAATGGTTTAGAAAGAAACAGGGTCTCCCGACGTACAATCCTTGTGGGTCCCCCTTTTTTGTTTGCCATAGTCCTGGTGAAACAGGGAAATAAACCCACTCAAGGATACTAGATTAAGGGAAGTCTATTCCCTTCACTCAAATGACTGGACAGGTATGTGACCAAGCAGGGCGTTTGGTGTGCTCCTGCACTCCCTTTAGTCCACCTGTCCACCTCCATTCATTGGAATGCATGTGACTTTATAGCGAGGACACTTATTGGTCAGTGTCTGGACCACAGGATGCCTTGGCGTGGCTCGTTCGTGCGTCCGCCAATACGTGTGGACAAACTCCTGTCTCCAACGTACACTGCTAGACCGGACAAAAACAGCTGCTCTGCAAGCCGGTTGACAAGCAGGTCCCATCCTGGTCATTCCCCATTTCTGGGTTCCTTCCCATCTGAATACCGACAGTCAGATGTGAGATTGTTCTATATACCCTAGGCTCCTTATAACCCTGCGAGTCGATCATTAAACTACGCAGAAAGGAGCCTGTTACGAAATTGCGAGTAACCACTGCATTCATTGGTATATAACAGAAAAGAACAAAGGTGTCGGGGAAAGAAAACTTTTCACCGCCCCCCGCGTATAATATGCAGATACATTTTACCCTATAATCTCAGGGTAAACCCATGAGTGCCACACGCCAACAGAATACAGTATTCTGTAAAAATCCAGTGTTTGAGGTCATGATCCACTCCACGCACCAAGGAGTGTTAAGTTAAGCAGATCCCTACCACAAGGGACCAATGCCATAGTAGGAGTAAAAGATGAATATTGGTTATTCATATCCAGTTCGTCCAAGGGGGTGACATGAAGGACATACACTGAGCTATAAAGCTCGGATCGGATCGGGAGAACCAGTCAGAAAGAATCCTGATGCTGAATTTTTTAGGCAAACAGCCCCTAACAGCGTAACCCCTTTCCTACTAAAAAGAACCTACTAGGTGATTTTATGACCTCCTTCCAGTGTCCTATAACCCTACTGGGTTCAGGTCTAGGGAATGTCTCTGGCATGCCTAGAAGTAAAGGCCCGCAATCAGAAATCCTGTTCCTTCCATGTGAATGGAAAATAAGGTCTGAAATAAAGTGACCGAAATGAAGTGACCAAAATGTCCCAGATATACAGGTCCTAGATCTTGTATCTCCGAAGGACAGCAAGCTCAGACTTAATATGGAAAGACAGATAAACACCCCCAGCCTCCACTGCTGTGTTTTCTGATATACAGACACCTGTAGAATAGAGAAGACACAACCAACCTTAGGTGTGTATTTCTCATATGTAGTAAGATACCATATAACCTAAGCCCAGAGAAAGGACAGAAGCTCCAAGTGTGAGCTTCTGATGCTTAATAGGTTTATAGGTCCTGTATCCAACAGAGAGGCCACTAGCCAATCTGGAGTTTTTTTTTTTTTTTTTTTTTTTTGAGTAATAAACAACGCAGAGGACACAGACACCTTCTACTGCTGTGTTTTATTTATGTGCAGCGACCCAAGGTAATAGATTCAGGACAGGAGGACAAGAACCACTATAGTGTTGTCTATTCCTGACTGACCGCAGTACGGTCTTCCAATCAACAGAAAATAATACTAGCACCTATAGTATATCTCTGATGATCATAGAAAAAAACAAACAGTCGCATGGCCAGTATGACCAAAAGGACATATGCGGCCTCAACCGTGTATTGCTGGTGTTATACTCCCTGCAGTCATAACTAGCAGAGAGTGGTATTAGCATACTTCAGATAAACAATAGGGTATAGGACAAGGGACCGAAATGTTACAGACAGTAACATTGTGTATTCCAACACCCACAGTCATATACCTGATAGAAACGTCACTAGCAAGAACACTCAATGCTGTGCGTTTCTGGATAGTAACAGTATACCGTCATGAACCCACAATACCAGTTGTGCATTATTTTGATTAGAAAAAAAAAAAAACTTGGAAAGTTTATATGACCAACAGCATGTTGTCAGCAACCCAATGTGTTACTTAATGCAACCTTGTCGGGTCATCTAATCAACAGAAATGTCACTAGCAAAAAAGGACCCTTAAAGCAGTGCATATCTGAATTTATAAATATCCTTAACAATAATACAATGCTATGCGTTTCTAATCAGCAAAATTGCATAGTCATATAACCAGCAGAAGTGTCGCTATCAGTAACTCAGCATCATGCGTTTCTGATAATAGTGTACCAACATGTAACCTCCAGAAATTTTTACCAACAGTAACTCAGTGTGGTATGTTTCTGAATAACCCTAGTGTGCGGTTTATATAATAGAGGTGTCACCGACAAATCAATGTCATGCTTCTCTAATAAGCAAGAATATACATTCCTGTATCCGACAGAAATTACACCGACAGTAACTCAATGTGGTATATTTCTGAATAACCATAGTGTGCGGTTTATATAATAGAGGTGTCACCGACAAATCAATGTCATGCTTCTCTGATAAGCAATAATATACATGCATGTATCCGACAGAAATTACACCGACAGTAACTCAATGTGGTATGTTTCTGAATAACAATAGTGTGAGAATATAGCATAGAGGCGTCACCACCATTCAGTGTTATGCGTTTGATAAGGAACAGAGTACCGTTATCTAATCAATTTTAGGCATTTCTGGTGAGTCATAGGATATCCCTTGATCATCAGTCTACATATATACACACACAAATATATATATATATATACATACACACACACACACATATATCTCAGAAATGACCCAAGATAAACCCATGTTGTGCATTTCTGATGTGCGGACAGACCAACGCTCTATCCTAGCATAACCTGAGTTTCAGATATTGATCCTTCATCCCAGTGAAGGAACATGGTAGTTCCAAATACTGGAAATCCGAGGTGTGTGACTATACCACAATAGAGGTAGCTGCTATTCTGCTATTGCAAAGGTCTGAGTAGGTGTAGCTGGTCCACACACAGGTGGGAGCTAGTCCAAGCCTTTAAGGTCTTAACGAGCACAGACTCAGAAATCAATTAGGTCTCTCATGAAGAGGTGACCATAGTCTCAGGCTGGAGGCAATCAGACACCTGTATGGCTGATTTTCATAGTTTTAACACAGGGGTTTGTACCAGAGAAACTCCCAATTAAGGGTTGCAGGCTAGCATTTTACCACCTAAATGGTTTGTTGCCTGAGCCACAAGAGGTTTAGATTAACTCTAACACACTGACAGATATACCAGCAGTGTAAGGAGGAAGTGATCGGTTGGAACTTGGGAGATATTGTAACCAATAAACAACCCCCACAAGGGTAATAAACCCACTAGTATGCCCCCTGTTGGGCCTATCCTAAGAGTTTAGGCGGTCAGTTTTTTGGCTAAAAAAACCTAACTGCACCCTTGTGATCTGCCTGTCAGATTCATGGCAGGCTGGCCCTAACTGGATTGAGCCTTGCTCAGCCCCCTTTTATGAGATTATTCTAGGGATTTTATAATCTCCTCAGAGGCCTGTATTTGCCTGCAGGAGTCCAACCAGACCCTTTAGGGTGAATGGCTCCTGTTTAGCTTGGCTTACCATATCCTCCCTGTCCTCCTTAAGCTTCCTCTACCTGGACTAGAGGGAATGACTGTGAGGGCGGGGGAAGGGCACTAGGTTCCGTTCGGACGAGGCCTTCTTGGGAGGATATGTCTTCTCTAGGGATAAGCTCCTCTATGTCAGACCTTAAGTTACGGACTGCCTGGCGGCTTCATGGAAAGTCTTTCCTTTCTCTGCCAAGTTATGAGGAGCTATGCCCTGTAGCGGTAGGAGACTGTTTATTTGGGGTCTCCTGGGATCCGCTGGGGGGTTTTTGCAAGACAAGAGATATACATATATGCATAATATTACTTTGTCCTCCCCCAGGACTGCAGGTTTGTACTGGGGAGGTGAAAGGGTGAGAAGTAAAAACCAGTCCTGTGCTGGCTGGCTGGCCCCAGAGACTCAGACCCTGAAGACCAGGACTCTCACTCCCTTTCCTCCTCCCTTTCCAAGGGGGAATGTACTCACTGCGCCCCGACCTGGATCTGCCTGCAGTCACATTTGCCTTCATCTCCTCCTGTCCATGAGGAGGTTTGGCTGGGTCCCCGGCTGTCGGTACCTCTTGTAAGGGCTATCCGCAAGCCGACCCTTCCACCGCCATGCTTCTCTCCGGCGTCCCTTCCGGGTTGCGCTGTGAGGCAAAAGCCCACCTTCACTCAGAGAGGCTTGGAGCGCCATGTTTCCAAAAGTAGGAAACAGTACCCGGGAAGAGAGAGCTCTTCAAATGGCGGCGTTTCTTCTGCACCCTAGCGATGGCAAGCCTCCCCGCAGCTCAGAGCGCTGGTGCACGCCTGGGGCGACCTGTGAGTTAGACCCGAAGGCCTACAGGTTAGTTCAGCCCTCCCCGGCCTCCCTAAGACCTGTCTCAACAGGGGTACCTTCGACCCTCCCCGGTCTCTAGGTTTTCAAACAAAACAAACGTGACGATGTGTTCGGAGAAACACAATCAATACTGAGGATCAAGGGGAAGGGTGGGGACTTTTAAATTGTTAAGTGATTGTGTTTCCTGTGGGGAGGAGCCATCATCTCTCGGGTGCCGTCCTGGAAGGTGATGAGAGAAACAATGTTTCGGGTCAATGGGCAACGAGGTCTGGAACACCCTGTTAATGGTGTCCACTACACCCGTCCAATATGGGTGGAGCTTCGGGCATCTCCACAGTAGGTGAATCAAGTCTCCATGATCCCTCTTACACCTGGTACATAATGGGGTGGGCCGTAGCCCCATAGCAAACAGTCTGTGGGGGGTGTAGTACACCCTCAGCAGTAGGTACAATTGCTACACCTTATGACATACGTTCAGAGAGCAGATTGGTACCGCCTGGAGAGCCTCATCCCACTGTTCTCCTTCCATTGGGCCCACTTCCCCCTCCCACTTGGCCCTCACTCTCAGCGGGTGTTTGGTCATAAAGCTGTGCAGCAGCATATTGTAACATTGAGATATAAACCCCTTAGTATTAGTTGCTCTAGCTATCAAATTAAACAAAGGGGTAGGGGAGGGAAGCCACTCAGAAGCGCCACACTGGGCCCTCAATGAGTGACTAAGTTGCATATAGTAGAACTTCATTGACTGTGGTAATTGAAAAGACCCTGTAGTGCCTCAAATGATAGCAGATTCCCATTACGAAATACCTGACCTGAATGGACTACCCCATACCTCCTCCAGAGTGTCCCATGCTGTAGCTTAGCCAGTTCAGGGTATGAATCATTTGACCAGATGGGGCTATAGTCCGTGAACCCTGTCACTCCCTGCAGATACCTAGCTTTGTTCCAAACGTTTTGAATAAGATTATAGGTCGGGTATTGTTTATTCGGCTTCCCAAAGGCCAGCGATTCCAGGGAAGGTGCCACCGACTCCCTCCCAACTGTATGAAGCATTACCATTTCTGATGAGCCTCCTTTCTCCCCCTCCCTCCTCTCCCCAGTGTGAACCATGCCTATCAGCTGCTGCAGCTGAGCGGCTATATAGTATAACCAGGGATTAAGGACTGCAAGCCCTCCCTCATCCTTCGGGCACTGGAGATGTTCTAACTTGATTCTAGGCTTGCGGTTTTTCCAGATAAGTGAACGAAACAGGGAGTTGACAATTCTAAATACTAGGGTTGTCCCGATACCGATACTAGTATTCTGATTCCGAGTACTCGTACTCCCGCAAATACCCCCGATACCGAAATAGAATACTCCCCCCCCCGCCGCCGTTACGCCGCATCCCCGCTGCCGCCGACTAGTTAATATGCGCGGGGAACATTACAGCTTTCATTTCATTTCATGCTATCACAGTCCAGGTGGTTTGCCTGAGTGGCCCACTCCCGGAGGCCATTTGGAAGGTCAAGCACAAGCGTTTCTATGATCTGTGCAGGGGTTTGAGTCTCTGGTTTGAGCCACTACTGAGCCAGATTAATTAAGTCAAACATCTGGGATCTTGGAGCTTTTTCTTCCTTGAACCTCCAGTTGTAGAAACGCTGGGCTCTCACTGTGGTGGTCACCCCTAACCGAGCCAGGATCTCTGCTTTCAGTTTGGGATAGTCTGCAGCTGCCTCCTCGTCCAGGTCAAAAAAGGCTTTCAGTGCTTCTCCCAGGAGAAAGGGTGCAATGATTCCAGCCCACTGTTCTGAAGGCCAGCCTTCTCGGGCGGTGGTCCGTTCAAACGCCAGCAGATAGGACTCCACATCATCATCTGGGGTCATTTTCTGCAGACAGATACTTGCACATATTTGGCTTACCCCCCCTGCTTTAGGGTTAGGAGATCTTTGGGCAGTCATCTGTTCCAGGGTTACTTTGAGAAGTGCATGATCTGCCTTTTGTGCTTCAGTTAAAATTTTAACCTGCAAAGTCAGGAGCCTGTTGGCCTCTTGTTGCTCTGCAGCTGCGGCAACTACCTGTCTATTAGTCTCGTGCTGCACAGAGGCAGCTTGTATCAGGGCTTTCACAATATCTTCCATTCTTTGGGTCCTGTGCCTTTAAGGCCGCTGTGAGAAATTGGCCGGTACAACAACGAAATCCCACTGCTGCCACCACTTGTGGGAAAATCACTGATCCTTAGACAGAAATGGCGAATAAATGCAGCTTTATTGCGTCCAATGAAAAAAAGTAACACAAATAAATAGGCCTACTCCACCTTAGGAGGCTAACTAAACAAGAGCGTCCCTCACTACGCTTTACTAAAGTGGCTATTCCGGCTCTAGTATAAACAAACCAAAAAACACAGTCCAATATAAGTAATTGTTCTGACAGACCTTGATTCCACGAATACACAGACACTCTCCAGTCTGTGTCCATCCAGTCCAGCCTGGATCTCGCTCTGAGCTCTCACTCTCCCACACACTATCAGGTGCAGGCTAATTAATAGAGAGAGGGAGGAGGTTTAGCTGTTGGGCCAGGCTTAACCCTTTCCAAGACAGGGAAAGCTGCCCTTTCCAACCTCTCACTGACATACACAGAGTCGTGTACCCTGTCACAGTATGCTAATGTCTTGTATTTCTTGCATCATTCCCTAATTACCATGATTGTAATATGCTGTGAATGTCCCCTTTGTCCCCATGTTGTAAGCTTTGAATGCTCCTTTTTTGGCCTACATGCATATTTCCCTTCACTAACCTGTCCAGCATGCTATCCTAGGCCCAAACACACCTAGCCTAGTCTGTTTTGAACTTTTTTTTTGTCTGCTCCATTGTAGTTCTGCCCCCCCCCCCCTTAAAATGTGTCCCAATGAATTTTTTCTCATTCCATTTTGGCAGAGTGCTAGAGGGTTTCTTTTTCTGGGCCCAAACTCAGCTAGAAACCCCCCCTTAAAATGTTTAATGACCCATCAGAGGGGTGAGGAGTCTGATAATTGGGCCTATTTTATTGGAAATATGGTCCAAGATGTGTAGATTCACCCAGAAATAAGGCACCTAATCCCAATTAGATAGATAACGTTTTTTCCAATGGGAAAGGGAAGGGTAGTCCACTTTTCTTTAAAACGAATATATTGTATGTTTTGTATTCATAAATAAAGCATTTTTGTAATTTTGTAACACAAATTGTACTTTCTCATCTATCTATCAATTTGCCAAAATACGCACCGCAAATTATCCCCTTCCCTTTCCCATTGGAAAAAACTTTATCCATGGGCCTATTTTAGTTCTGGCATGTAATTAGCACTCCACTAATACATGTTATATTGATGTTGGACAAGGATGTCTTTTGTATTGTGATTGCAATGTTTATGTGCCAAAGTACTAATTTTTATTTTTGTTTGACTCCGCAGTTTCCTTCCACGCCACAGGAATGGCAGACTGTGGCTTCCCAATTGGCCCAGCCGTAGGACTTCTCTAACTGTGGAGGGGCAATAGATAGGAAACACGTCCACATAGTGCTGCCACCCCGTTCGGGGTCATACTATTTCAACTACAAATTTTTGTCATAGTATTGTGTTGATGGTGTCGGCACATTACGAGTTTTTGTATATGGACGTGGGAAGGAACGGCCGGATGTCCGATGGTGGAGTCTTTGCGCAGATGGAGTTTGCCCACTGTCTCCAGACTGGTGGCCTGGCCCTGCCACGGGATGAAGACAATGTGGAGGAACTCTCTTTTGTGTTTTTGTTGTGGATGAAGCTTTCGGGCTTGGACCACACCTCATGAGGCCGTTTCCCCAGAGGACTCTCACCCCAGAGAGGAGGGTTTTGAATTACCAGCTGGCCAGAGCCCGGAGGGTAGTCGAGAATGCCTTCGGGATAATGGCCAGACGATTCCGCCTGTTCCAGACAGCCACCCACATGGCGGACTATAAACTGAACACTGTCATTTTTCCTGCTGCATTTTTCATAATTATTTGCGCAGGCATTCAGAGACCTACCTTTCAAACATTGGGCCTGAGGCCAGACAATCTTCTGAGAACCTGACTGGCCTGGACACTGGCCGTACTGGACACTTCCTCCAGCCAATCCGTACTGGATTGGCTGGAGGAAGAGTGTCTGCAGGTCATTAGGGAGGCAGCTTCCATCATGAGGGCCCCCTTAACCCTGTTGAGGGCTACAGCACCTACCTTGCTGACCAGCTGCAAAAAATGGATGAGTGACAACAGGCCCTGGCAGAGGATATTTTAGCCAGAGAATATGATGCGATTCATCGACAAATATTGCACTTTTAAAAACCTGTGAAAAATCAAAAATCCATCCTATTCTAACAAGAATGTTCGAAGGGCAACAATTGACCAATTGGTCACTTATATGCAGACCTGGATACCAGAACTAACTTTCACCATGATAAGCAAAAAAATCAATAACATGAGGAATGCTTACAAGAAGTGTTTTATACAGGTCCGTGCTTCTCGGAGGTCAGGAGCAGCAGCAGATGATGTACAGGAGCCCAAGCTGTGGTACTATAAACACCTCAGTTTTCTGGACGATCAGATCGAGACCAGAGAATCACTTTCCAGTCTTCATTCCACCCTTCCCTCCACCGTTCCCTCCAGCGTTCCTTCCACTGTTCCCCCCACCCCTGCAGAGGGTGCCGCGGAGCTGGCTGAGATTGAGGAGCCAGATCTGAACATCTTCAGTCAGGTATAGTAGTTTACAACATATTTCTTAGCCTCAAATAATTTTTGGTTTAACAAGATGTTTTTTGAACCAAAATGAAAGCTTGAAAACCCAAACCAAAGTCATGGGCAGAAATATAGTGACAGGGATGCCAACTGCAGGGGTCAGAATGAGAGTCTGTTCAATTTACCCCAAAAAACTAAAAAAAAAAAAATGCAACAGTCATGAGCTTTAAAATGTGTGTGCTTGATCAAGCCAAAAAAAAAAACATGTCCCTTTTTTAGACACAGCAAGAGATCAGCCAAGAGGAGGAGGCTCCGGAATGAGACAGCCAGGAGGAGGAAGGGGTGAGTGGCAGACAGAAGGAGGCTGGGTCCGAGTGACAGTCAGCAGGTGCCCAGGCCCAGTCTCCTCCTCCTCCTCCTCCTCCTGCTGCCACATTCTCACCACCTGCAAGGAGCCATGGAAGGAAGGCTGCAAGGAAGACCAGAAAGTGAATCCGTGACTTCAAGCTGATCTGCCAGAAAACGGAGGTTGTTGTTGTAGTATCACAGCTTGGGGTTATGTATGACATCTGCTGCTTCAGATTTCTGGGATTTGGGGAGCACATTGTGACCCCAATTAGAGGTTATTGATTTTGATGTTTATCATGGTGGAATGAGTCTTTGGGCTCCAAAGTCTACAGCTGAGTGCTCAATTGTCGCCCTTCATGTTTAATTGTTTGAACCAGAATAACTGGAGATTTAATTTAAGTTAAATACTAGTCTATTGTGTTTTTCTGGTGAATAGCCATAAAACATTTCAGAAATACAAATGTGTAATTAACAAAGGACACAACCTCCTTGGGGGGGGGGGGGGGTGATAACTTGATAAAAAAAAATAACTTGATACAAAAAATATTTTAGAGATCTGGCTTTTTTTTTTTTAAAAAAGGATTATTCATGAGATCACAAGCCAAAAATAAAAGAAGTCAGTATGGGAGAACTCTGTCAAAATAACATCAGCAAAACAACGTCTCTATTCTAGCAATAGAACGAAGAAAAAAATGCACTGCAATAAACAAGGGACTAATTTTAAAAATGTAGAATGTGCCATCTCCATCACGAACGCTAGTTTTACCAGAACGAGCGCTCCCGTCCCCTAATTTAGTCTGAGCATGCGTGGATTTTAACCAATGGTTGTGCCTACTAACGACCGTTTTTTTCCCCATCGGCTAGGAATCCATTGGTTACATTTTAAATAAGTTGGCTTTTTTTAAACCGATGGTTAAATAACCGATGGCGCCCACACACGATCGGTTTTGACCAATGAAAACGGTCCATCAGACCATTCTCATCGGTTTAACCGATTGTGTGTACGTAACATGAGAGTAATTTAGACTCCTTCCCTCTCAGGTGCAGCGTCGGCGTCTCTTCATGGTTCCCACCTACCTGTTCCCCCAGCCTTCATACATACTCATTGTACATTTCTCTTATTTTTACATTTAGGGTATGCCCTCTTCTCAGGCATACCGACCAGCAGGCCAAAGGCACACCTCAGGCCTTGGTTATTAGGATTATCGCATTGCTTACTCAAAGACTCTGATTACAAATCCTCACTCTGCAAACACCCCAACCTCAGGAAGTTTATCTCAACCAGTGTCAGTCTGCCCCAGTCTGCACTTTAGAGCAGGTTGTGGGAGAACTAACACTGGGTGACACTGTGACACTAAATATTAAATACATCTTCATAAAATTTCCATGACACCTTTACATCACAGTTCCCCTACCCCTTTACATTACAGTCCCCCTCTTTACATCACAGCCATGGGCGTCCGCTGAATTTTTTTCAGGGGGGCGCGCGCTTCAGCAGCAACGATACACAGACGCATTTGACCCTTTCTTCGACTGCTAGCAGGGGTTAAAAGCGCCCCCCCCAAGTTAAAATGTAAAAACGCCCCACTGTGCCCCCTGCATCGTTCAATATCTCTTTGTCACTACTGTGTACCCCCCCTCCACAACTGCACCTCTGGACCCCTTTACATTACACAGCACCCCACAGCTCTGGACCCCTTTACATTACACAGCACCCCACAGCTCTAGACCCCTTTACATTACACAACACCCTGCACCAGTGGACCCCTTTACATTACACAGCACCCTGCATCACTGGCCACCTTTACATTACACAGCACCCTGCACCTCTGAACCCCTTTACATTACACAGCACCCTGCATCACTGGCCCCCTTTACATTACACAGCACCCTACATCACTGGACCCCTTTACATTACACAGCACCCCTTTCCCTTGACTGAAACACTACACTATATTGACAGTATATGTATTTCTGGTCTAAAAGAGGAACCTTTTGGAATGAGGGACAAATGGATTTGATTCCAGAAGGAGGGACAGGCACTCTAAATAAGGGACAACTAGAAACAATGCCGTAGGCTACAACTCTGTGTTGTGTTTGCTCTGCGTTTCCAGACTTGCTAAAAACACATCAGAAAATAGTCTAGTGTTACCTGTGGCAACAGATGTTGGAACAAACAAAGCACAGGCCTGGTAAACGATATAAAACGGTGCTCCCCTGCCTCTATCCTCTGGCGCTCGTATCGTATGTCACAGAGCTGGGTCTGTGTGCAAGGTCCCACCCCCTTAGTTCGTGGGAACACTAGAAGACTATCAGACGAGCCGAACTAGGGGGCTGGACCTTGCACACAGACCCAGCTCCATGACATACGATATGAGCGCCGGAGGACAGAAGGAGGGAAGCGCTGCAGTCGCCGCTTAAAGCAGCCCCAGGGTCAGTTCGGCCCTGCTCCTGGCTCTCCCTGGCTATTCCAGGGGGGGCAAACGACCCCCCTTGCCCTATGGAGCGGACGCCCATGATCACAGCCCCACTTAACATTGCAATTCCCACTGCTCCTTTACATTGCAGCCCCACTATTTAACATCACAACCCCCCCCCCCCATACTTTATAGCGAACTGTCTTTACATCACAGTGCTTCTCTGTCCATTACAGTAAAACCTCCATTTACAATACATACCCATTTTAGATCACAGCCCCCCTTTATATTTCAGCCCCCCTCTTTTACATCACAACTCCTCCCCCATTCACTTTACAGCCCCCCCCTTACATCACAACCTCCATTTGCATCACAGTGCCACTATTTATATCACAGCCTACCTTATATTAGTCCCCCTTTAACAATACAAACTGTATTTATAATACGGCCCCCCTCCCCCATTTATATCACAGTTGCCCTTTACATGACAGTTCCCCCTTGAACAGCATATCCTCCATTTATAATACAGTCCCCTTTACATCACAGTCCCCTTGTTCCCTTAACATTTCAGTCCTGCTCTTTTACATCACAACCCCCCCCCTCCATTTGCATCACAGTGCCCTATTTATATCACAGGCCACCTTACATTGCAGTCCCCCTTTAACAATACAACCTCCATTTTCAATACAGCCCCCTTTACATCATAATCCCACTCTTTGATATCACATTGCCCATTTGCATCACAGTCCACCCCTCCCCCCCCCCCATGTACTGTACATCATAATCCTACTCTTTTACATCACAACCCCAATTTTTATCACAGTGCCCTATTTATATCACAGGCCACCTTACATTGCAGTCCCCCTTTAACAATACAACCCCCATTTACATCATAATCCCACTCTTTTACATCACAACCCCAATTTGCATCACAGTGCACTCCTTTAAATCACAGCCCACTGTACAGTGCAGTCCCCTTTTAACAATGCAACCCCCATTTTCAATACAGCCCCCCTTTACATCATAATCCCACTCTTTTACATCACATTGCTCATTTGCATCACAGTCCACCCCCCCATGTACATCACAGTGCTCCCCTTTATATCACAGCACACAGTACATTCCAATACCCCTTTAACAATACAAACCCCTTTTACAATACAGGCCCCCTTTTTTTGCATCACAGTGCTCCCCGTTATATCAGTCCCCCTTTATCAATACAAACCCCATTAACAATACAAAATATATATAATATGTGCTGTGCTAATTACCTGTGTATCCCACCAACATAATATTGTGAAATACATAAAGAAACTCAGATATATGCTGTGGCTAATAAGTAATTAGACTTAATCCCAGTGCTTTTTTTCTGGGGGAACTCAGTTCCACCACCTCTGGCTCAGACCCTTTGGTGCCTGCTCACCACAATCACTGGTAAACACAGACGTCTGGTTTCTGTGTTTACAAGTGACAGCTCTGCACTCTGTGTGTAACCCCCCTGAACTCTGCACTCGGTATGTAATGCAATCCTGGTATTTAATGCCCCTTTAAGACCCTACTACTGTTTGTGAAATCTGAACGGTGTCATGGTTGAGTTCCTGCACCTATTTTCTGAGCAAAAAAGCTCTGCTTAATCCATATATAGTATAATTAACAAAGTGAAAAAATATATATAAAGTGACATTCAATGGAGTGCTTAAGTACCAAATCCACTGTGTTGCCTTAAT